>NC_087374.1:25773701-26068701 GCF_031761385.1 Necator americanus
AAACGTTGAGGCAGAAGTCGTGGAATTTGAAGGGAAAGGAGCACAAATAGCTGTGGTAAGTGAACAGCACGCAGGAGAAACGAACCCATCAACGAACATCGATAAGGGCAGCTCATCTACGGATTCATACTACAACTACGCTCAGTAATCCTATTCCTCCTTGCTGTCATCGACAACCATAAACAACTTCTGTACGAGAACAGTAAACGACGCTGAAATCGAAAACATTAATTCCAGATCAAATTTGATGAAAACGAAGGGTACAGGGCGTTAACTGACCAGAAATATTTTCTACGAATTTCGGCTTGTTTTTCCAAGCGATGAAAATTAAATACACAGGCACCGCGGAAAGCATGATCATGAGACCAATGGCTAAAGAAAGTTGGTTAAGAATATAAAAATGTAGGATAATAATAAAGGATAAAAAATGAAGTGTCTGACGTTAATCAATCCTAGCACATCTAACTGGCCACAACGGACGGAATGGCTTGTTTTTAAGGTGGCGTGGTCGTGAGCGTTTGATTTTCTCCAAACTTCCGCAGATAAATATTTAGGAGTTCAAATCAACTTTGTTAGTGACTTCTTCACATGATTCAAAAAAAACTTACGCGGCAAAAAGCGGCACCTCGGATACCGTAAAATGTCAACTATGTAATTACGTAGTTAAAGCAGCATCTATAGAACCATTCACCCCCACCCCCCCTCCCCCCAGATTTCATGAAAGTAAGGTTAAAATACTCTGTCAGTCGCAGGAGCTCGCCTTTCATGCTCTAATTTCTATTTTCTTATTTTCTACTCTAGCTATTTTGAGTATCGGACCGCTTGGAATGTGCCACCGCGCTCACTTCAATTCAGAATCGTTTAAATTTCACTAACACGTAACACCTGAATAATGCCTTGTGGGGCTAGTAAATGTATCAAATCTGTGTTTTTCCCTCCCACACAAGTATGGTACCAATTTATCAACCAAGGAGGGATAAAGGGCTTGGTGAGCACTAGGGCGGAATCGAACCTCCTACCGATCATGCTGCAACCACAGCGGGACCTCTTACCGACTGCGCTACACCGCCATAAATAATAATAAACTACTATAAATGATAATAGAATTAACCTGTGTCCTTGGGTGCTGCCATAATTGGAATCACAACAAGTGCTACACATCCACACATAAAGATTGCCGGCCATACCAAAGAGACCTAAATTTTGATTTCAGTTCAATATGCTGTAAGATACCGCCTGCAGTCAGTAAATGATATTTGCCTCAAGAAATGAGCAAAATTAATAGCGGGGGAAAAAAACGAGTTACCTTGATAGGCCTTGGAGCATCAGGCATTGACTTCCGGAGATAAAAAAGAGCGGCTATCGCTGCTCCGATGGCAAGCCAGTAGGTGATTTGAATGTAGTTGATCAGAGAATAGACATTCTTTGACAAGATAAGGTATGCTAGTGACAAAACGCCCTAAAACAACCGGTTCATCTATAGGTTCAAAAATATGCAAAGGATGGGCGAAAAGTGTGTATTTGCAGTACTCTTGTATTGGAACGTTGTGGCATGCGGTTTGAGGCGGATGCACGACGTCCAGTTCCCGTGATGTGAATATGATCTGCGGCCTCTTTTTTCGCACATTTTTAGTAATTGTCTTTCAGACAAATTATGAGGGATGTTTGCAGACCAGAGTAAGTTTTGCATTCATGGGAAATTCGCCATGTGCCTCGCCAGAAACGAAGACAGCGCTTAACGATTTCGATTGATTAAGTGATAAATGAGGAAGAATTATCTGAGGACGCTGGGCTGAAGAGATTGGCGAGATGCATGAAAATATAGAGGATTTTGAAGGCGCATCGAGGAAGTGCTGTGGTCGAAAAGGTTTTTACAATTGAAGGCCAGAATTCCATGGAAATCCTCGTAGTTCCCTCGTTGCAGCAAAAAGAAATATATGGAACGATATTTTTTTCCGATTAACTAAGCAAAAAACCAATGTCCCCCAGACAGTCCGGACCTCATTTCGAGGGAATCTTCGTAGAAGACAAGCTGAAAAGTTGGAGAATTGCTAGTTGAATCGGTTATACTGCATTAGAAAGACTGCGACGACCTAAGGCATGAGTATTTCGGACAGTTCATGAGGATTTAGTTGTACTTTTGTGCTCGGTTTTCCAACCAGTTCAATAAAAAACGTAAAATTTTTGTTTCCCATCGATAGAAGTGTTTTGAAGCGCGATTTTGCTTTTCGATCAACTTGAAGATGTTATGAAGACAGAGATAGCCCAAAAACGGGAGTAATCCGTATTACTCCTATCAGTTACCATAATGCAGTAGATCTCGGTAATACGCTATGAGACAACCAAGCCTCTTAACCTACCATTGCAATAACTGCTGGGATCGGGGTTCTCGTGTTCTTGTTGATCATGGTGAGCACCAAAGGCATTTGTCCTTCTCGTGCACCAACGTAGAAAAGTCTGGAAAAAACAACAGTATTGTTCATCATCAATAACTCGAGGAATATTCCATAGTTGTCCAGAAAACTCGATTTGACTCGCAAACCTGGATGACGTGAAAATCACTCCATTCGCTGATCCAATCGTAGAGCATGCGACGAATAACGGCATGCAAAAAGCGAATGGTCCAAAAAGTTTGTTTGCGAACAACTGAAACAGTGTTAAGTTCAAAAAAATGCTTCTAACCTAGTTAGAAGCTCTTAATTTATTTTGGCAAACATTTAGTTTGGCACATTTCCAAGCTATTAATGCACTTACCACTGCTACAGCAGGGCTTTCTAGCATTTCATCAGGCGAAATTGCGGTGTAGAGGGCAACATTCGTGAGCACATAGATAATGGTACATG
This sequence comes from Necator americanus, assembly GCF_031761385.1. Lineage (NCBI taxonomy): Eukaryota > Metazoa > Nematoda > Chromadorea > Rhabditida > Ancylostomatidae > Necator > Necator americanus. The sequence continues at coordinate 25,776,545 of NC_087374.1, forward strand.
TTGAAATGGAGATTGCTATGGACAGTGGAAGATTCCTGAATGTGGCAAACATTTCATACGGACTATACACTACATTATGAGTTTCCTTTTCCGGTCTTATTTTGTTTTCTTAAGGAATTCCCTTCCTCTTTTTTTTCATAGCGACTGCAAGTGCAGGAAATGCAATAGGATATTACTATTCTACTTCTTAATAACATTACTATTGTATGGTATTGTCCTCATAACGAATATTTTCTAATGAGGGCAACAGTAATATTGTAAGGATAGGGATCTTATAAAATATACAGCGTAATATAATTGTAAGAAACCGAGTAAAGGTTCCTTTCGGAAGAATCTTTGTACTTCTCCTCTCATCACAAATTCAATATTTGAGCGCATTTGGTATGATAACGCTCTCATCCCTCCCTCTTCATTCATTCATTCTTCCTGCCTTCTTTCCTTTCTTCTCTCCTTCTCTCTCTCTCGCCGTGTTCCATCCTTTCTCAGGTCGTGAATTGCACGAGAACTACGAATTAAGTTGCCGCGCTTATCACTAGAGTCAGTAGTGCAGGTCAAGCAACGAAAACTCATTCCCGACAAATTATGCCACAAATAAGCTGCGAATCGGCTGATAGCAAGAGGTTTAGGAAGGTGGACATTATCATTGTCTTCAATTTCTTTCAACCATACCATATGGTAGAAACAGAAAATATGGTAAAACACACCACAACGATGTTCTAATCACTCGTGGACAACGTAGAGCTTGTTGGGTAGATTGCGAGTATGAGTGTGTTCACGCTCAATTATCCCTAATCGTTTTGAAAAGCGGCGTGGGAAACGGTGTTGCCAGGCGTTTGTTCCTGCGAAGCTACATTAGAACGCGCCTGTTTCCTCAGTTTTACTTGACTCGGGTGTTCAGGGACCATTATAGACTTCCGTTCGCTCGCTTCTGGATCCCGAAACCTTCATCCTCTATGAGAGATCCCAACAGCATCAACTTCCTTGTATGCTGCCTCTAACTGAGACCGGACGGTCTCTCCAGTCGATGATGAGTTTTTCATCTCAGCCTTGTGAAGTCAAGCCTTGTCAAAAAACGTAATCTGTTCCAGACAAGGCTAGTGCAGTAGGCACAGAAACCTTACTTGGTGCAGGGATCGAACATCAAGAAAGCGTTTAGAGGACACTCCCTCTACACTGAAGGTGCAGCAAACTAACAAAAAATATCGAAAGGAAATGGTGGGAAAATATTCCGGGAAAGAACGTGCACTTTTTGACGTCATACTCTGAAACCCGATTGTGTTACGAGAACCACATTTGTCAATTAGTACATCAAGTCCAGAACTGGATGAAAAAGATGGTTGGGACTGGAGCAGAAGGATCTTAAACTCCATATGGAAGGAGGTCTTCCAGATCTTTCTCAATGGTCTAAAATTTTGTGAAATGAAATTATAGCCGTATAACAACCAGAAGAATTCAGCAAGTGTGTTCTTAGCTTCATACCAGAAAGACTGAAACCGTTCAACGTTTTTTTTTATCCCCTTTTCGTCTCCCAGTAAGAGAAAAAATACTCGGAAACGTCCTCTCTTCCGCAAAAAAGCATTACTTTCAAGCAGAGAAACGTTTGGAGAATGAAAACTGTGTTAAAACGTCACAATTCAATAATGAAATCATAAATCTTAGAGGGTAAAACTAATCACTACAAAGTGTTAGATTGATCAGGTTGATCAGTAAGTTATTGTCTTTGTTTTTCTTTTTTAAGTGTGGTTTTTTTCTGCGACTCATTCATCTGGAAGAGCATTTTTTTGACGTCCGATTCATATACGCATCAGAATAATTGCATGATTGCACCATGTTCCCAATGTGGAAATTGTTTCGGGGATTATGGAACAAAAATACCGAGCCCCTGCTTGCTTCTTTGGGATCTACAAGGAGAAAAGTTCACTGAATCTCACCGAGTGCAGTGTAACACGTTTTGGAGAAGGTCTCATAAACAACGTTCACGTCGAATTCTGTTGCAACTTTATGGAAGTGGAGACGAGAGCATAAAGAGATGAAAAACGCGGAAGGATTCCGTAGTAATTCATAGAGGTGAACAGAAGAAGATGAATCCACGAAAAAACAACTCGCTAAGTGGCTGCAGACTTCATCTGTTAAGGTTCATTTATCATAGAGAATAAAGTTTTGAACTATTGAAAGAGTCGACGAGGTTGCAGCATCATTATTCCTCTTTCATAATATCCGCGTGCAAACTGCGACAACGACCCAAAAAAAGCTGAGGGCGTGCAGAGGTAGAGTCGAGTCAAAACGACTTAAAGCTGGGTTGTGTGGGTGGCTGCGCTTGAAGCGAAGAAGTGGAACTAGGATAGGATGGAAAAGGGACTCTTCCTGGCACCACTCATCGCTACAATTCACGAAGGTCCCACATTGATCTCACGCGCGCTCTTCGAGCGCAGCCGCTTAGAGGCGAAACTCATTGTCATTTAGACTAGACCATAGAATCTAAACTTCCTCGATTATAACCAAACGAATTTTTCGTTCACAGCTCGTGAAGTGGCAGATTACCAGGAGGTCAGCACAAATATAGTCGAATGTGTTGAACCCGATTTGCGCGAAACGCTGCCTCAGCGCTTTTCTGCTTCCCTCAACCGTGCCCCAATGAAAACGCCGCTCTACTACAGCTCCAGCCGGTTGAACAGATTGGATAGCGACTATATACCGGTAATACGTTGGACACGAGTCAAATGTCGCTTCTCATATCAGCAGAAGCTCTCATGTGTCTTTTTCAAATATGGTGGTGGAGTTTCTCTTGAGTAAACGGTATTAAATTTTATGCTGGGGAAACCCTTTTTTATACATATTACCCAAGTCACGAGGACTACTTTTTTTTTTAAATGCGCCCACACTATTAATAGAGTTGAATATGAAATTGAAACACTGGACGTTTGATCTACAAAAGAAAACAAGGCAAACAAAACAAGAATGGGTAGTGTATCAACTTTTTATATCGAACAAGAGAAAATGAGGCCACGTTCTTGAATTATCTTTAGGTGGTTTTGAGAAAATTTGATCACGACGTAAAATTGACAAATAGCCATCAAGAACCAGAAGAACTTCTCTTGCAACATTCATTGTAACTGCTACACCCACTGTAGCAAGCGATACAAGGTTGACGGCAAAGTGCAAGAGGTTTAAAGGCGACATTTACCGTCAGAATCGTTTTCTTTGCTAACGACTTGTGGCGATTCAGATCGAACGAACGAGTGAGACATTCACAAAGAAAAAATATCACAACAAAAACATATTCCTTGCACGGTAATGAAATGCGATGTGCGACATCTGGAACGAAATCGCGCTTGGGAGCCATGAAATCGTTGTGCCACTGTGGAGCGACACCGCTCCCGATATCGCACATCACATTATTAACCGTACAAAAACCACATTTTTTCCTACTCCCCGAAAATATTTAACAGTGGCTAATTTACCTCTTTGGATTTTGCAGTTCCTCGACGATAAAGTTGAGGAAGTTCCATCCTGAATAAGCGAATAAACCGGAGTAGAACGCGATTGATATGGTGGAGAAGTCTCGAGAAGTGTTTTCGAAGATGTTCTCGAACGATTCACGGTACTGTGGTTTTCCTGCAATAGATTCCAATTAAATTAGTCCGAAGAAACTGAGCAAAGTCGCACCTGTCATGAGCAGCACCATTCCTGTTCCAATAATCAAAACAAGCGCCAAAACTTTGGCGATCGTGAAGAAATCTTGCACGAATGTGGCCGCACGAACAGATATGCAGTTCACTGCTGTCATCAGTACTGTAAACAATCATTTGTCCGAAAATGCTCCAGCATACAATACAGCAGTAGAACTCGGTCGGCTTCAAACCAACATTTAACATACCGATCAACAAGATTGCAAGTAGTTCTGGAATACCATCTGGAGGGTCACAGTCTGGATAAAACGGTCGAAGAATGTAGATAGCAAATGTGAGCGCGACGATCGTGACCGTACATGGCCTTAAGAAACATTTTATTATCATTTTTGAATAATTGTTATATTATCATTTTTGGATATCACTTGTTATTCTGAAGTCAGCTCGGTTTAGGAGATGCTAATGTTTTCGGAAAAAGCAATCTGTGATACCTCAATCTTCCTCCTAATATATAAAAATATTTTGTTCACCTCTTTGAATTATTCTAGAAATTATCAGAGACGAACTGAACACGTTAACAAAAACTTTTCAGACCCTGTATAAACATCTCCAATGGTAGCCGCGGATTTTGTTATATGTAGTCCACAAAAGTACAATGGGCACAGCTGCTCAAGACAGATGAGAAGATATAGCCCCAACTGAGTCGGTTCTACCAGCTGACCGCGTCACTCTGCCGCAACGCATCTGCTTTTTTGACACCCTATTACCTTTCACTAATCGGAAGCACACTGCATTTCTCCGGAAACAAAATTCCGCGACTAATAATAAAAACTTATCCAGAACAAAAGAGTTAAACCTCCCTAGCAAGCATAATGGACCTGACAGAAAAAATGTACGTAATGAAAAGTGCATTCAACAATGATGTCATGCAGAAAGTCTGGAATTAAAGGAAAAACTCATCATAACTATCATAAGTCCTTTGTAGTCATTTAGAAAATTACAATCACCACAAGAAAATAGAAAGGGAATTCTCAACTACTTACTCACTGAGTGAAGCGCTTCTGGGACCCCTAGAGCAGAGGAAAAATTTCCTAGGTAGGTTCTGTTCAAGACGGTGGTGTAGCGCAGTCGGTAAGAACTTCGACTGCTTGATCGGTGGTTCAAAGGCGCACCACTACCAACCAAGCTTTTCCTCCCTTCAAGTCGATAAATTAACACCTTGCTCATCTAAGAGGGTAAAACACTGACCAGTCACATCGGTTCGCCCGCAAGTCGTGGAGGGTAAGACTGCTCATGCGTTCGTAAACCCCAAACAATTCTCAGCTGAAGTTCAACCCGAAGGTATAGGACCCCTTAGGGATTGATCAACGTTGCATCAACGTTGTGCATTTTATTCCACACCGTTTAGTGGCTAAAACCGTTCAGAAATGAAGCACTAGCATCTTTCCACTAGCACCTAAGGAAGGGGGAGATCCAACGTTTCGTACCAACGCATCAGGAAGGATCGATGATCAACGCAGTGCACTGTATCTTCTATTCTTCAGTTTGTATACAAAAACCACCTATTCAGAAGAAACAACTAAAGTTACATGAGCGTGGTTTTGTTCGATGAAATGTCTTCTTCCAACAATTGTAATGTCGCTCTACACCGATCAGTTCCATTACTGCCAGACGACTGTTTCTAACGATGATGCCATGGCTATTTGTACTAATTAGCCGAAGTAAGAACTTGTACGTGGTTGCAGAGTGGACCGGTTCTGCACGATACGGGGCTACGTGATCTTTTTGTGCACTTTCTTTTCTGGATTCTTGACGTTCTTGGGGGCGGCCAAGCTCAACACTTTCGGCTCACCTCACAACAATCGCTTCAATCCATAAACGAACAAATGCAAGAAATGGACCGAACGCTTCCATGATGTACGCATAATCTCCTCCCGACTTTTTGATGAGTGTACCTGAATATTAACGAATCTACAACTGTCATTGCAATACAGTTCCTTGTCCGTCCATCATTTATATTCTCAAAAAGGAAAAATCGTTAAAAAAAAACTCAAAATCAGTTATTTTAGTTGATTTTGATTTAAAATTTGATCCTGTGAGTTTTTTTTAACAAAATGAGTCTGGAGTTCTACGAATTTTTATATCCAGAAATGAAAAGGATGGATTAGGAATGCTTAATACGAAATTATACGTTGTGTCAACCTTTTCTCTCAGAAAAAAAAACAAGACATATTGATAAACATCTGAGGAAAAAAACAAAATTACCCAATTCAGCGTAGCAGTATGCACCGATGGCAGTGAAGGCGCCCGATGCTGTCCAAACTATCAGTGACATACCGACAGAACCGGCCTCTGCAACAAACATAAAATAATCGTGCTCGCTCCACATTTCCTAATAGAATTCCCTTAGTTTTCCAGAATTCGCATAATTCTTCACATGAATTGCTGCAAACTTTATGTCCATCCCTATTATTGGAAGCAATACCAGTATTTAGAATCAAAGGAAGAGAGCCCATTCTTTTTTTCGACAAATGAAAAAAAAACCTTGTAAACATTTTTTTCGTTTTCCAATGCGTACGTAGATGTTACTATAGCAAAAAGGGAACTGTTGCATAACTAAAAGGCGTTTAGTGTGGCCTAACCTTGTTTTCCTGATACGACACAAAACACAACACTGGATTGCTTTCAATAAACAATGCTAAATTGTATGAATGCTGATTATTTCTCAAAATTAAGACGAAACAACTTCTACAAAATCTGAATTTATGTTATATAACCTAGTATCTAACATTCATACATATATCTTTCAGTTCCATAATGTTATTCTCAAATCCAATTCACAACATAAACATGAGCATAAACTTTCGGTATCCCTCTTCCTTTCCTGAATTCACTTGTCCCTGACAAAATATATGCTACAAGCGCTGTTGGAAAAATCATTTTTATATATAATTATTCATTTTTATTATTTTAAAGAATTATTTAAGTTATATTTGAGTAAGAAGTATGTTTATTAAAAAAATGCATTTGTATATCATTATATTTAATTATTATATATGATCACGATTCAATGATTTATTATTACTGTGAAGTAATATCTCCTAGCGAAGATTTATGAACACCTCTAAGATAGCGGTCACAAGTTATGAACTATTCGTTAGTTTTGCGAACGGCGAATGGCGCAAAATTGATGAACGAATGCAGAAAGTAACTTACGTTCTTGTACGCCCGTTGGTGAGACGAAAATACCCGATCCAATGATACAACCGACGATGATCGACACCCCATTGAACAGTGTCAACGACTTTGCGAGTCCCTTATCGGTGTCGCCCTCCTCAGGCTCAGCTGCGACCTACAAGCGTGCAATTGATCTCTGGTGTGTATAAATTTCTATTGGCCCCTCTTCAATCCCAACTTTCCCTAAGATTTTAACAGAAAAATTGTGGTGAGCATTCGGACGAAACGGGAAGAAAGTTCCAGTGAATGTGGTCACACAACTTATAAATAAAAAAGCAGGAGAGAACGAGACGTAGACGATAGAAGAGGCGGTAACATTGGTTGGATTTCACACCAATTCTCATTGCCATATAAAAGTGATTCCATAGTTTTGTCGTCGCTGACGAGCGCGCAGTCATGGATGACACAAAAATCAAGGTAGGTCTTTGCCAAGTACTGTCCTTAACCGCTATTTTCTATTACTACAACAACTGTAACTCAGTTTTCTATTAGTACTGCTACTAATTCTTGTTCGACGATTACTGTAGCTTCAGGCGTTCCGTTTCGTCGGCTATGCGGCCATCGTCATTTCATTTGTAGCTGTATTCTCAGTTTGTGCTACGCTTCCTATTGTCTATATGTATGTGAGCAACGTTCGGAGGACCATGCAAATGGAGATGGCAATGTGTAAAGTCACCGCTAAGACGGTTTATGCCGATGCAGCCACGCTATATCATAACCCCTTGAATCGTACAGTGCGAGAAGCTACATATGAGGATGAAGCTTGCAGTGGTTGTTGCTTGCCTGGGTCGCCAGGAGTACAAGGCGCACCCGGAAGGCCTGGGAATCCTGGAACCCCCGGCGCACCGGGTAGGCCAGGCAATCCCGGTCGACCACCACAAATTCCGTGCGAGCCGATCACACCACCACCTTGCCCTCCGTGCCCGCCAGGCTTACCAGGTCCGCCAGGGCCTCCGGGACCTGCTGGGAACCAAGGGCCAATGGGACAGCCTGGAAGTCCCGGGCCCGATGGCGAAAAGGGTGGGATGGGCGAGAAAGGCGCCAGCGGTATGCCAGGACCTCCAGGTAAGCCCGGGGCGAATGGAGAGCCTGGCGCGAACGTCGAAAACGGTCAGCCAATTCCGGGAGGACGTGGACCGCCTGGACCGCGAGGACCTCCTGGCCTACCAGGACCTCCCGGAAAGAACGGAAATGTGAGTAGAATTTTATTCTTCATCCTCTATGCTATTTATTTTTTTTACAAATTAACTTCGCCATCCGAATTATCTAGAAAACGATCTCGTCAGTTCCACTCCAAACCGCCGATTTTTCGTTTTAGTGTGAATGTGTCCAGAAAATCTACTGTAGTGACCCCGTGCCCATATCTCTAATTCTTCGTCTTTACTCTTTCTTCACTCTTACACGCGATATGCATTAGAATGCTTCTTCGTCGCACAACTACCAGTTTTTCGGATATATCACAGTTCATCCAGTTTAACATAAGTGTTCGATCTAGGACTATTCTAAGATTTTCATTGTTCCTAGATTTGTGAGAGCATTTTTCCAAATCTATACGCTCGGAGAAAGATACCGTTTTTTTTTTAGAAAATTCCCTTTCAACTTATTATCCTTCGAAAAATCTGGAACAGTATTAATCACCGAAATGTTCGTTATTTCCTCCTTTTTTCTGTTTTATTATATTAATGAGTAGAAAGTTTGATGGAAACAGTTGATAGACGGTCAATACATGCAAGATGACAGTTCGAATACCGACTGGCGGACTGTCATTCCCACCTTCATATGTTTTGACAATAGAAAAAAAAATAGAACGAAAACTAAATATACTACGGTACTCATAAAAGGGATGCAGCACCACCTCTACTTATTTATACATGAATAAAAGAAACTAAATATATCCTTCCCACTTTTTCATTCACTCTTAAGTATTTATTCACTTTCAGGAAGGCGCTCCAGGAGCAGATGGCACTAAAGGTCCCACAGGAGCGCCTGGCAATCCAGGCACCCCAGGTCAACGTGGATTACCAGGACAACCAGGAAATCCGGGTAAAAACGGCGAAAGAGGAATCTGCCCGAAATACTGTGCACTCGACGGCGGTGTATTTTTTGATGACATGCTTAAAACTTCCTAAACTTGTCCCTGCAATAAAATCTGTCTATTAAACGTGGACGACGAATAAGTGCTCGTGTAGTTGTAAAGTGAACGTACAGCCTAACACTGCTGATGTAAGAAAACGGTTGAAAAACTCACCAGTTTGTCCGCTTCTGGAACTTGCTGTCGTTGTTTTTCTACGGACATGGCTTACTACTGAAACATGTTGGATGGTCGAATGTACATTCGAAAAAGTCTAGTTCGATAATCGTACACGAAACGATAGGATCCAATGAACTGATGCGCATTCACTAAAACTAACGGAATGCGATGTAAACGAGAAGAAATACTCGCGCTGACTAATCGAGAGAGTATAGGAAATGAACCGACTCGGAGAAGTGCATGTGCGGACGCTGAGGACGAAAAAATTGAGCTTCGTTTAGGAACGAAAGAAAAGCACAGCTGTTCAGAATTAATTCACTGATGATTAAGAAATAATAATACATTTCCATTCTCTCGGAGTTTTTCTGGGAGGATTTAGTAAGTGACGAAGTTCATCAACTACGTTGCAGTGAATTTTATGTGACCACGTCGAGCCGAACTTCAGAAGAAGCATGAAATTACCGTACTAGGTTGGAGCCGAATAAACGTCATTCACAACTGTAGTATGTATATAATAAAAAACAAGAATAGAGTAAGAAAAGTTGGAAAAGATGGATAGTTTCGCCTCTTCTAAGACGATCCACTTCTAAATTACCATCCCTTGAAGTTCCTCAGTAGTGAAGGGAGACCAATCGAAAAACAAAACATGTAATAGGAAGAAAGATAGGAATTTGGGAACAATTAATAAGAAAATTTTGTTTGTTTCGTTCCAGAAAAATAGCTACAAAAAACCGATTTTAGGCTCCAAAAAATGAGGAATGCGGATTAAGAACCGAAAATTTATCTTTTCCAACAGAAAAGGTGAGAAATTCCACTTCTTGGGCAGTTTGATGCCAGTAAAATCTTAGTACTTTAATATGTTATAAAACTATACATATGTAACTAAAATACGATATATGATACGGATATAGCTTGCGGAATGTTGGAAAATAAGAAAATAAAGGCAAAGAGTGAATAAAAACACCAATAAATACTTTAAAAATCACTTTAAAAAAGTGGTGAGTATACGTGAGAAAAGAATGGCTTGACTTGACATTTATGGTTTTTTTTTTCGTTCGTTCGAACAATCCGTGAACAAAGTCAAGGAACTCGTATGCAACTCTTTGTGGAATAATCTTTGAGAAATAACATAAAGACAGACATATTGAACTTAAAATACATTAAATATACTACTGAATTCCGTAAAAATGGGTTATCTTACCTGATCATATCAAATTCCGAACACATTGTCTTAACTTTTTTACATTCATGATTTCTTAACTAGAATTTTGTTGAAGGATAATCGAGGACAATTTCTTAGCTCCGTGAGAATCTAATAAAATAATGTTTGCAGTCATTTTTTATAATTACATATTTCTACTTCTTTAAACTACTGGAACTTATGTTGTTAACTATTTTCACATTCGATACAGTATTCTTAGTATTCTCCACCATTTCTAGTGATTCTAGAAGTCATCGCGTTTTTTTTTTGCAGGAGAGGTAGTTTGCACGGTCTAGTAATCCTACAAGAACTCCTACAGACTCCCAAAAGTAAATAATGACAAATTATTCACAGGAAAGACAGGGATATGGAAAAATAGACGGTGATTTTGGGAGGGTCATCAATAACTAGTGCGGTTCCAAAACACCAGAGTTTTTTCCCGATGTTGCTTTTCCTTTCTCTGGTAATCCACAAACAAACAGAAGACAAAGGAATGTTAGAAGAATGGAAATGGATTACCTCCTAACACTGTGATCGAAAGATTCTTTTTCTTGTATTTTATAGCGTAGCCTCTGAGACACTCTGACGACCTCTGAGTACATAAACCTCATGATTCATTTTCTAAGCAAAGAAAAAAAAATAGCACCAAAAGTTTTATTTGAACTCAAGTCTTAATCGCCAGCTACGGGCGTACTGTCACGTACAGTCGAAGGTCGAAGGAACTTTTTCATTCATCCGTCAATTAGCTCAAAAAACATGAGAAAGTCACAGAGAACATTAAAAAACAAATTGAAAACAATTCATTCGCAGTTCATTTTTAATCAGTTTGTCAGGTTTGCGAAAACTTTTTAGACATTGAATCGCTTTCGGACTGAATTAAATTGAGAAAAGGGAGTGAAAAAAAACAACTTCTGTAAATTATCGTGAATTTCTTTGTAAACAAGTCTCAAAAAACACCCAAATAAATTTGAAACTAATCCCTGACACTAAACTAAACACTAAAACATTAACAGAAATTTCTAATTCCAAACAGAAATTGCTTCTTGTAAAACAGTGGAAGAAGGAGTTCTTGAAGCCTGGCAGGTCGTAAAACACAGCACTGATGTTATGATTCCAAGAAGGTCTTGCGACAGGACATGGACCCAGTACACGTAAATTACGCGATTTTTTTTAATACGAAAAAGTTCGGGAAAAGGAAACAAACACAGAGTATATTTATGTTTCCTTGTTATACCAACGAGGTTTAGGTAAAACTTTTTTATTGGCCTGACGTTTCGACAAACTCGGCTTTTTCAAAGGCCAGTTTCACCGACTATCGGGGTTGGTAAACCACCGCGAGCTTTTTCACAATGTATCATCCTCTCCTATCGGCTATTTTTTCCACAAGACGAACATTTTCATCATAACAGCAAATATTGCTGGAAGGAAATGACTCCATAAGCAGTTTTTCGCTTCACAAAAGCTTCTTCGCTTTATTTTTTGTCTAATAGAATAAAAATGGACGGAGAACAACACGCATTTGACCAACAAAAGCAGACTGCACGATCCAAAACGGATTTTTATCACGGTTAAAAGGGACACATTACCGTTGAGAACTGCTTAAAGTAGATGTATAGCATTAAGAAAAAGAGGTATAGATTTTCCTCGACGCATTCTATCTTTGGAGTATGGTGTTTGACCTACACCAAGATAAGAAGTCAAGTGTTTCGTTACTTTTATTTTGCTACGAAATACACGAAGACGCAAGAATTTCGGCGATACAGTATCCTTCCCTTTTCGAAGTTCCACAAGAATCCCATGACCCAACTAATGGCTGAAATTCACATTCACCTGATTTAGGAGCGTATTGTTATTTTCTAGTATTTAGTATCTTAACGTTGATTTTCGCACATAAAAAGTTTGTATAAGGTGAAACGCAAGAAATTTCCAATCTTTTTTTTTAATAGTTATGCTACTTTATCGTCAGATAATTTGGACAAAAATAATTATTTGATTCTTACTTCCAATACCCTTTTCGATTATTAAAAACCCCTTTTCGATTATTAAAAACCCCTTTTCGATTATTGAAAACTCCTTTTCGATCATTAATTAGATAAGTATCATCCCGTTATTTTGTATCCCTAAAGAAAACGTTCGGAGAGATTTTCAATGTTGGGTCCATCCCATTTCAGGGAAAATCCAAAACGTGGCAGCGAAAATGTGGACTAACAGTTTTGAATACAGAAATCGCAAGGGGAGACCTCAGCTCACTCCTCGATGCGTGGACTCTTTGCACCTCTTCCATGACTGACGGAAAGTCATCTCATCACTCATGTGGCTGCACGAAATTGTTTGATAGTGCAAGCTGATCAGTCCCATGTGACCTTGATCCATTTGAACTTTATAAATGCAAGGGCAAATTTGAAGTTTTCGTTGTGCTACGACGTACGTTAAGAACTCTGCTCCGTATTGCTGGAGAGGACGCGAAATCCACAAAAATCTCCTCGGATGTTTTAATTTGCTCGGCAATTTACTTGTTATTTTATTTTATTTAGCAGCTTCAAGAGACCTTGTTTGAGCTATAGTTGGACGAAAGTTGAAGAATACAGGCAATTTCCATAAAAACGAAGGAGGGGTATTTGAATGAGGTTCTGAGCTGCATACTAAGAATTTTCTCAGAATTTGTTCATCATTGCTTTAGTGAAGCAGAAATTTTCGGAGAGCATAAGAGGTTCTAATCGACTATCAGAAGAAAATCACCACAAAAATCAATCTTATGCACGGACCTCGGGTTGATGATCTACCGAGGATGTTATGTACCCTTATGTCATAAATGTGTGATAGAACAATAACAAATATACGCAGAAAAATAAGCTTTGAAAGAAGTTGATGTGTATGTTTTAAGGACACAACTCGTAACAGAACTAGAACCTACATACCTCCGAATTTGAAATCTTGAAAGAGAACAATGGAATGACAGCTGAGCCCCACTCTTTTCAAGATTTCAAATTCGGAGGTATGTAGGTTCTAGTTCTGTGATGAGTTGTGTCCTTAAAACAAACACATCAATTTCTTTCAAAGCTTATTTTTCTGAGTATATTTACATTTGCGAACAAAACCCTACAGTAGTCCGGATGACGTCGATCTTATTCAGTCAATATTTAATGATTAATACCAAGAGTGTAGAAAAGTGAAAATGTGAAGACGTGACAACTCGGTGAAGAATATGTAGTGAGATAAGAAGAACACTGTTATTGTATAGATTTTCTTGTGCTGATTCCAAACGCTTCGATGGTCACATGATAAATGTTGCTGCTGCAAAACGTCTTGCATAAAAACAAAACGAATATATTAAAAAAAGAAACCAGAACAGCCAACGACGTTCAACTCTTTAGAATAGACTTTAAATTTTCGATTACATCACTGAAATGAAATGTATAAAACAGAATAAGAGTTAATCGTCAAAAATAATCGACATGAGCTTAAAGGCATCACCCCACGAATCTGAGGTGGCACGGATTTCAGGTGGAGTATTCGTATACGGGATCGTAGATTATTGAAAGAAGGGTGATTTCGTTCATTTCTTCCTAATTGCCGTAAAAAACGGCCCAGAAGATAGGGCTTCGGACGTTCCGGCGTGCTATTTTCTACAACGAGTTCGATTGGAGCGCGCCAGCCTTGTGCACGCGCCGCATCTTCCGGGCCGTTCTTTACGGCAATTAGTAAGAAATGGACGGAATCACTCCCCCTCTCCATAATCCACTATCCCGTATACGAATACTCCACCTGAAATCCCTACCACCTCAGATTCGTGGGGTGATGCCTTCAAAGAAGAAAATCAACAAGAAAGAAACAGTGCACAAACTTCGTTTACATAGCATGAAATTCACTGCTGCATTCGCCGATTAAAAATAACCTCACACACCTGAGAAAAGCTGAAATACAAACATACAGCAGAGTACAATAATGTAGTCTTGATCCGGATAAAGGATGGAATGTTAACGGTGAGGATGTTCAAGAAAAATGGGATGAAAATCTCCTATCTTAATTTTGGGATTTCATTATCTTTAAAACCATTTTTAAAGTTCTGTAAAATGACAGAATTTTGACTGGAGATAATGTAGATATAGAGGAACCATAATGTGATCTTTAACATGAACAACAAATGCAATTATTGTAAAAAAATAAATGACAAATATAATAATAAAAAAACATAAACAAATGAAACGAACCCTCAGTGTACTTAACTGCGCGAATATTCTTGAAATGTGCTGGTATATTCGTCAGTAAATTTGCAACATGAAACATTTCAACCGTGGAGGAACAATTTGATAAAACAATGCATTCTCGTCGTATAGTGCAATGACGACGCGGTCACAGGCACAATACAGATATTTGATCAGCTTTAGTTGGGCACTAGTCGATCCGATCAGTGCTTGGATACGACACCGGGACTTTTACACACCAGCGTAGTATCCTAATGTCAAACAGAATACGAGAATCGTGACATACGGGACCCCTATTGCTTCTAGAATCGACTCGAAGACTAATAATAATAATAATAATAATAATAATAATAATAACAATAATAATAATAATAATAATAATAATAATAATAATAGTAATAATAATAATAATAATAATAATAATAATAATAATAATAATAATAATATCAATATCAATAATAATTCGATGTGCATGAAGAAGTGCTAAAGTTTATAATTGGTAAAAATCTTTCAGTTGTGCCCAAAAACGTAGTGCTAACAAAAATTTGGTGCATCAACTGTTTTCTGGGCAATGTACGTAGAAGTTTCAGTGCAGCGACATGTATCTGTATAATCCTCTGTATATTCTTTTCTTGATCTCCCTTCCATCTTCTATAAGTCAGTCTTCTTTGCGAAAAAAATCCACGAAAAAAAGCATAAACCAGCTTAGGTTTTGGGACCCTATCTTTCGGAGAGATTCACTTCACCTAATTCACCCACTTTACAAAAATCAAGATGATGAAGATTTTGAAAACTCAATCATTTTTGTTCACTTGACCAATTTGTGCTCCTTATGCTTCCTTCAAAGAGTGAAAGAGGTGCCATAGGGCCGTTATTCTTCTGGCAGCGAAGCAAAGTAGAAGCGAGCACGGGCCCACGGCGAATGAAACAGCTATTGCACCGATTGTCAGCAGTTTCAGGCTGATTTGTCCCGAATGCATGTGGTGCACTACGCCAAGCGTTCTTTTTTTTGGTGCAATCGCCTGAGCAAAGAAATTACTTTTGTCTAATGAAAACGCCTACAACTCTCAAGATTCCCACACTTTCTGCTTCCTAGATTATTCCTGTAAAGGATGAATGGCAAAATGACCGGCGTTGACTAATTCCTTTGGAATTCGCCACACGACTTTTCGACTTAAATCGTAAAACTCTGAATTGTACATAGAAGTTTATGAAGGGCGGCCGGCTTCGACAATGACGTTCGGGTCCCAACAGATGTATTAGGTCAATGTGCTTATTCCCTTCTGATAAATCCAAAACTAATTCGTTTCACCCCAAGAAGATGAAATGCTCACGGGGATGTTCATTCCACCGATTACTTAGACTTAATGGTGACACCTCTACGCTACACATTTCCTCATGGATTCAGCGGAGGCACCAGTGTTTCCCTTTGTTGGACACATAAACATACGTAAGGCAAAA
This sequence comes from Necator americanus, assembly GCF_031761385.1. Classification (NCBI taxonomy): domain Eukaryota; kingdom Metazoa; phylum Nematoda; class Chromadorea; order Rhabditida; family Ancylostomatidae; genus Necator; species Necator americanus. The sequence goes on from NC_087374.1 coordinate 25,792,529, forward strand.
AATACTTCTAAAATGTTTGAGCGATTCTGTGGAGAAAAAAATCATTTAGTCTTTTTCTGCTACACCATTATGCGTACTACGAAATGCCTGCAGAGATTCCACAACGAAGATCTGCTCCGTCACGTGCCGATCATCCCACAAATATAATAAGATGGTGTTCCATACTTCCTCTACTCTTCAAAATTAGGAAAAAAACAATACTTTTTGATTTAAAGATATACTCTGCATCATTTTCCACAACCTTCTTCCATACTTCTTTGGCGCAGTTTCAATCTCTTTTTCTTCAGTTTCTTTCAGAATTCATCTGACAGAAAATGTTTCGTCAGTTGTTGAAAAATAGTATTATTTATATGATGACCCAATAGTGAATAGCAATAATAGTAAAAAATCAAAATATAATATTATTGTTGATATTGAGCAGAAATTAACAAAAATTAAACCAGAATAAAAAGCCAAAAACATTATCTTGTGGAGAAAGAAGTGCTTCTTCAAATAACGTGTTATATAAAGCTCGACTTTCTTTTTCTGTGCGCGAGCTTGAATTTTAGAAAATTCTCCTTCAAACTATTCATTACTTCTCCTTCAAAATAACACTAATAGGAAGTAAACGATGATATTTCTATGACGTTCTGCATTGTAGCATTAGTTTTTGCAAATGATGTGCCCTAGCAGTGTTGAGTGGTGTCCTAGCGGATCACTTTATCAATTCCATCTCATTTTTCTGTCCAGTTAGTGAGAACCTGTAAAATTCTTTGGAGAAGTAATTGTTGTTCCAGGAATTATCCATGTTTTCTCGCCTAGACGATTCTTGTCTGGTTCTTCCTCTCAAGACATCTCGTTTATAGTGCCATCAAGATGGAGTACTTCTTTTCGTGGGTAAGTAGATTTTCAGCAGTCCATGTTTGGCATTTTTCAAACGTAAAAAGGGTAATAATGGAAGTGAAACGATGCAATCGGCAAGTTAGAGAGGAAATGTCTTCCGTGTAAAGTGTAGTCTGGAATGGGGCGCTGGTGAAACAAAGACAATACGTGATTAAAGCGCTCGTTGTATAAGAAGGGAATGATTTATTGAAATTCAGCATTTTTCAGCGTGAGCATACATTTCTTTCGTATTTGATTTATGCTCATCGATCGAAAAACTGATTTAAGTTGGCTACTCTTAATCAATGACAATCATCCACCTCTTTGCCCTATGATTTACAAATGATGAAGTAGAATACAGATTTGTTTTTGTGGATTTTCAGAGATAAAAATAATACCGTCATTACCATTGGAAAACGAAAAAAAAACGAAACAAATGCATAAATAGCGACTCTTCCTTTAAACTTATATAAAAACTAGATTTTTATTTTGTAATAATAATATTTCTAGCCTTCTTCCGACTAATTTACGAACTCCTCTACAGAAGAATTGGACACGAGGAGGCTATAGATTAAAAGACGTATATTTTATTTTCGAAATGACCTACTGTATAGAAGAAATAAATTTTTTCTTCAATTCTTCATTGACGTATCGACATTCGATGCCATTATTCTTAAACATTCTCCAGAATTCATCTTCTCCATAATTTTGCGGTGAATCAGAGAACTTCGCACGTTCTTTCTCTGACCAGAAAATGAAAAAAGGAGAGAATATTGATCCAATCCATTAGATTTTACAATTCGTTGCGAGGAAGCAGTTTTGTGTGTATTTCGCTCCAACCTTAATATACGAATGTTTTTTATTGCTTTTTAAAGGCTTTGAAATTCTCAGGAAAGTAACAGAAATTTTTTGAAAATCCACCCATGTGGTTTTGACACCGATCGTCTAATAACGATCTGTTTTAGAAAGTTTTTTCCTGACACCTTCTGGCATTTCCTCCTCTTAACAACAGCAAATGCCTGAACGCGTTTACATGATCCGATCGAGTAACGCACCGAAATTCACGGAGCGACAGCGGGATGCGAGATTTTTTCGAGATAGTTTTTATTCGTGTGTGCGTGCGTTGCCAGCATTCGAGCTGAACAGCAATGATAGTGCAACGTGCATACAAAACTGGAGAAAGTCTATTGAACATAGAGGGGGAAAGGGGTGGAAACCGTGGGGTAAAAATAAAATCCTAACAGTTCGGAAGAAACAGCGCAGTAACCTAGCAAACAGTTATGTGATATGAGGAAAATATATTAAAAAAAGGAACTTGTTTCTCTAAAGCTTTTTTCAGCTGGGTACCCAAAAAAGTGGAGAAATTCCACTATTGTGTTTCCCACAGCTATTATTTTTCATCCTCTCGTGAAAGTGTGAGTGCTAATTCGTGGAAAAAAAATCCAAAATCTATCTATCGTGTCACACGGCGAGTTGTCGATCACCAAGAATATTATCAGACGTTTCATAAAAAAAAGCACCTTCTATAACAAGGAAGGATGGAATGAGAGCAATGTGGGAGGAAGAAGTCATGGACGACCTGGTAAAACAGAATGTTTTAACACTCATTTTTTTCCAAAAGCCCACACAAATGAGTTGTGTGGATGTTTCTTTAGTCAAATAAAAATGATGGAATCATGTGCAGCCCAAAAATATTTGTTAGTCTATCCAATGACGATATGCAGCAAGAGATGATTCCGTCATAGTGTATTTAGATTTTACCGCCTTAACTCACCAGATTTGAACACAGCCCCATTAAAGGCATCACCCCACGAATCTGAGGTGGTGCAGGTTTCAGGTGGAGAGTTCTTACACGGGGTCGTAGATTATGGCGAGGAGGGTGGTTCCGTCCATTTCTTCCTAGTGGCCGTAAGAAACGGCCCGGAAGATGCGCCGCGTGCACAAGGCTGGCGCGCTCCAACCGAACTCGTAGAAAGTAGCGCGCCGGAACGCTCGAAGCCGTATCTTCCGGGCCGTTGTTTATTTCTTTAAACAAAGCATTTTTCCACATGTAATAATTGAAACAAAAGATAAAAAAGTAAAATAAAATAATTTGAATAATATTGATAATAAATACCTCATTTAACATCTGTCTTATATGCTAGAAATTCTCTCTCCCAAATAAATGGAAACTTTGCAACTCCTTGACAGAATTAGGGTTGTTACATCTGCGGACAAAAACAACGTAGCCTCAATACTGAAGGTGCTATATACATAAAAAATCTTTGCTTCTTTGCTTTTATTGCTTTCTTTTCTAAGTCATCTGTTGAAAAAAGAGAGAATCGCTCAATTACCCGAGTAAAGCAAAAAAAAAGATTTTTTTGCTTTCTCAGGACCTAACTATCACAGATGGAACACGTAATCCGTTGGGAAAAAGTTCGAACTTTAACGGAGATTCCACAACTGTCTCAGTGAGCTACAGTAACTATGAAACAGTATCAAAAGGGTTTAGTTGGATGGTTATGTTATACTTAGACTTGACTGGAGCACTGGATAGAGCAGCTTGAGAGATAAACAGTAATACAAGGGAACAATTAATTTGTGGACGTAATCAGGAAAAGGAAAAAAAGGATCGTATGGGCAATAAATTGGAAGAAAATCTATGACTATGCCTTATTTTGAATTAATCATTACAAGCAATTAATGATCAGGAGCAATGAAAGGTTCAAGAGATTCAAAAGAAATTTTAAAATTATATGGATAGGTCCTAACTGTGATCGTTTAGAAAATGGATAGAGAAGGCCGAAAGTGGAATTTACCAGCGGATTTATGGAGAGATGGATTTTCGTGTATTGTCATTTTTGCTGTTGCCATGTGAAGAAAAAAATTTATCGAATGATTCGGAGAATGAAAAATTAATCCTAACTGAATATCGTCTATGTGCAAGTCAGTTTTTCGTGATCATTTCTGCTCTTTGACGTAGATACTCAAGGACTAATCAGCTGATGTGTTAGTGCTTGATTATGTGCTTCGGGAATACATTTTCAACATCGACTCAGTTTTAAGCAAGAAAATCCAGAGACTTGGAAAATTTTGCTCACACACACGTGAAGTTTCAAAGCGAAAAACTCCATTATTGCAACCAATCAAGCTATTTCACTCTTTACAAATCATTTTTAGGTAGATTTGGTAGGAAAGTTGCTGGATTATCACGAAATTTAATTAAAATCACAATTTCCAGGCAGCGGGAAATGTGGAAATGAGGGACAGAAGTTTGATGTAACTGGCATATTCTTTGCGAGAGAACCAGGATTTTGGAAGTGGGTGAATTCAAAAAAAAAAAGAGATCGCAGACGTAGGAGAGGGAACCTTTAAGCCACATTGAATGAGCAAATAAGCGGATTGATTTTGGATTTGAATTTGGAACTGATTTGACTGACATTTAACTGAAATAGTCAGAATGAATTTCCCAGCTTTACCTGCTTCCATTTCATTCACTTTTCAAGATTTTGAATAAACGGCTATAAGGTTCAAATACAAAGGCACGTATATTCACATTCTGCGAAGACGCTGGAACAGTTTATGTAAAGTCCACGTCGCCAGTTTTCGAAGACGTTTTATCACGTTACAGCCGCTCTATCCCAGAAGTATCCATCTCAAAACCAACAACGGAAAAATCAAGAGTTCAGGGATTTTGTGCAATGCTGCGCTCAGATGCAGACAACATCATAGAGATGTCATCGTTAGAAAAAAATAAAAATATTAAGGAAAACGAGAGAATTCATCAATAATGATGGCGAGGTAACAGAGCGCTGAGTAGAACAAGTAAGATCAGTCTTGCCACAAAAAGGAACTGATTTTTCGAGTATTGCAGGACAACGAAAAAAAACACAAAGTTTTTCTGAACAAGGCAAGAAAATATTCGAAAACTGGCTAGGATTTCTCATACGAGTGTAAATTCGTAACTTGCAAGAAAGGCGTGCAGAAGACGTCTATTAAACGAGTATGAAGACACGAGGAACGTGCGACCTTTCAATGATGTTTATACTGATAGCGAGCGACGCCATTGATTATTCTGAAAACAGATGGGAGATGGAAGATATGGGTGGTAGAAAGAACTTAGTCACATCTTTGAATTCAAGTAAAATTGGAACGTTATATACGAGAGATGAAAAGAAAATTTAGAATGAAAGAGCTCTCATTTTCTTTGAGACTGTTCAGAAGAAGCAGGAAAGTTAAAATAAAAAGTACAATCCTGCGATTTTTTCATAAGTATTCTAAAATATCTGAAAGACTAGAAAAGAGAAATTGGTCTTCGTTTTTTTTCAGTGTCCTGCCCAAAATTTATTGAACTATCGAACTATCAAAAGAACCAAGAACTGTCAAGCGGTAAGTTTTACAATCCAGAGTCAATTCTTTCTATCACGTATAAATTTTTTTCTCTACGTATAGATTTTTTGGACGGAAGAAGATAAAGGACTTCGTTACGTTGAGACATGCAACATACGCTGTTTTCACTTGATACAGTAGCAATATTTCTGGAAACTCTTTGGATATAAAATGAATACTCTTTGGATTCGTGCCCTCTCAAAAATGTAAAACAAGAAAGCTGCTAAAATTCCTTTCTAACTGGGTACCTAAAAATTATAACGAAATGAATTACAAGGAGAAAATTAAAAGAAATTAGAAATAAAAGAAAAGTATCACTTTCTCCACAACTGGTAACATAGTGTGAGAGTTCAAGAAAAAGGAGTGCATCGGAATTGGGCGATAAAATCGAAAGTGACGAAGTTGATGCGCGCACTGCGTTGATGTATTAGAGGTATTAGGGTACATATTGTCAAAAAAAAATGTGGAATTTTGCGAAAGTCATGAAACGAAGGAAAAGCAGCGTTTGCAAAATTTGAATCAACTCTATGTGAACTCGGTTTTGAAAAACTTTTGAAAATCTTCCTAAACCATGCAAGGGAATGCGATCTAAAGAAACTGAGATTGGGTAGGCGAGAAATTTATGCTCCACCGACTTAATTTCAGTTGTTACTTATTTGTACTTCACTAGCAATTTGTTATTTGTTCCATAATATTTACTCAATTTAGAATTGGGTATTATTAGAAATATTTTAGATATTCAATGAATTTGTGCACTATGTAATTTGGAGATAGTCGTTATAGAAGTGGAACTGAACTTTTTTAAATGGTAAGAAAATGTAAAGAGAAAAATGAATGTAAGGAGTAATAAAAAAAGTAGGGAATCAGTACAGAAACGTGGAAAAGAATGTGCTCGTCCCTAAAATTCCAATTTCAATGAAGCCGTTAACGGTGACAAAATTTTCTCTGGAAGATTAATCGGGATGTACTTTACAGTTTGAAGCCAAAAAACTTCTCGTTCAGCCACATTGCGATTTTAAAATGAGGAAGTCAAGGGATCTCGTTGTTAACACTAAAGTAAAATAAATTAAGAACAACAGCCACTCTTACGCGAATCTTATACCTAATGCTGCTCAAAAAATCACATTATGTATAATTTTAGTCATTTAGCCAACAAGAGGAACTGCAAGTGTTACAGTAGCCTTATTTTGTCTTTCTTGGATCGTCTGAGCCCTAGAACTTTTTAGATCAAATTTTCTGAGAATGGAAATGGCCAAGACCCATTATTTTTTCTTTTCTCTTATTTTCTTTTATTCATAAAGTACGGATTTCCAAGATATAGACGTTGAAATTTCATACGTGAGCAATGTTGAAGTCAAATCCTCAAAATTCTAGAAGATTTTGCGAATTACCGTAGTTACATTCTGTCAAAAAAATTAAGAGCATTTTAAGAGTTTTATACTTAATAGTGAATCAGTGCGAAATAAATTTATGGTAAAATTGATGCAGGAGTAGTTTAAAATGGCCAACAATATTTTGATCTCGCGGAAGAGAAAAAAAAAACAGAAAAAAGTAGCGGAAGAATAGGAGACTGTACCTTTCTCGATGTTTCGATATATAACACTTTTTATGACGCAACAAAAGATCCTAAAAATGAGCAATACAGCAAAGGAAAGGGAAATGACGAGTTTGAGGAGGTTTTCAAAAGCGCCATTCAGACGAACGGCGGTGCCGATAACGTTGAATGTTGGAAGTTTGAAAGCTGTCTATGAGGAAGAAGAAGAAAAACTTTGGCTGAATATCAAAATTACGCCAAGAGAGCCAAATAAACATACGAGTGATGGAGCGACAAATTCCAAGAGTGACTCCGAAAAAAAATTACACTGAACGGCAGCTATACGAAATGACCAGAGCAGGGCCACTCCCGTCCAATGACTAATCCACGGGATTCGTTTCATTTCTGCTAGAACGATTTTTCTCTTGTTGTGGGTGGTTTTTTCTCTTCAATTAAGCCGAATCGTTCATAAGAGCTCCGCGAAAAAGTTAAAGAGAGCGATAAATTCTCAAACAATTCGCGAATTGGTTAATTCGTTATTAATTAATTATTATTCAATTTAATAGTTCGTTAAATCCCAAGACAAAGCAAAAAAAGCATTGTGGTGAGGAGCACTGACAGCAAATAAATAAATGCACGTTCTTATCCAGAAAAGAGAATCACATAGGAAGCGCGACGCATCCCATTCCGGCACGTTGAAAATGACGCTGCCAACGTCGACAGTCGATCGATAACCCATAGAACTACAGGACTCTCGCGATGCTTATGATGGATGTACGAGGGGTCTGGCGAAGACAGACGCAGGTTGCGTAACGAACCTTCCGGGAGAGTGCGCAGTGGTGTGGCAGACACGCGGGACCATTCGTGTGACCTTGCACCTTTTCTCTTATCAATGGATTAGCCGCTACTAATCACTAGGAAACAATTACCGTATTTATTGATTAGTCAGTAAGAGGAATATTACGGTGGCCTTGCGTTAATTAACAGCAGTGTAGCGTGTTCCGTAGACGTCGACGCCACGTTCGAAATTTCATAGCTCCGAAGATCGTTTGAATTCGATCTGATAACAGAAGGTTTCCCGCTTAACAGGCAATCCTAAACTGGATGGGAGTTCACTACGTGCCTACTTCGTCTGTGTCGTCGTCTGCTCACCACACTGCCATGTTTTTTTTTCCTGCACGACCAAAATATGCTAGATAAGCCATTTCTTTTTCCACCACGATCAAAGTATGCTAGATAAGCCATCGGCATTCCAGTGCGAGTCCGTGGGTCCGTCCGTCCGAGTCGACGGAGTGATTCGCAGCCGGGGAGCGCTCATTAACAAACTCCTTGAAGCGATGTGAACAGGATGAATGCTATCAACGCTGTTTTCCCTAATCCGGAGGAAAATCCTAACTCGTTGCTCGGAAGTAACCGTCAACGCGAAGGCAATGCGTTCACCCTTATCTCGTGACACACAGTGAAGTGCGCAATTTTTCACCTCGGCCGAGCTATTGACACTCCGCATTAATACCGATATATTTCATATTTCAACTGACCTTCAACTATTCTGAAGTCCAACAAATTCATCTTAGTTTTTCTTTGTAAAAATGAACCCTCTCTTCTCAAAAATCGAAGAACTTTTATAATATCTTGAGAAAGTGTAAACTGTGAAAATGTCACTCCATCGTATCTCCTCGGCAAAAAATTGCATTGAAATGCCCGTTATTTGTGTCCGGTCTTATTTTTCTTTCTCTCTTGGGGACGTTCGGATTATCGTACCACGAAGGAAGGGCCTACTTCCGTGGTGCAAACGAGGGGAAAGACAGGACCGCCTGTTCCCGGTATGCAATCATTTTCCATTCGCATTATAGGTCTTAATAAACCCATGAATAAAAGGGAGCTGATTAAAAGGTGCGACTGGACAGATGCCAACTATATTTTTTGGAATGTATTTTTTTTTTCGAGATTTTCAGTGCTAATCTACATTGACGAGCTGAGAAAAATGGTTTTTCTGTGGCTTCACAAGTCATTTGAGTAAATTCTCCTACTCAAATAGAAACTTTCTCCACATTTTGATGGGAGAAACGAAATAGCGGATGAATCAACTGAAAACGAATCTGAAGTAAAACTCTGCCATTTTTTACTATCGATTGGAGTGTGTAAAGTCTATCCGCAGCTAGAAAAAATGGCCCTGACTTTTTCTTGGTAAAATATGTTATACCGAGAGTTGTACTATCCACAGAAAACTCTATTTTATTCTATTCGAAAAAAGCTGCTAGTCATTCATTTGTCAATATTACGCTTCGATTGCTAAGGTATTTACGACATCCATGCAGGTAGGTATGGACAGTGTACCTTTCTCTTTGGTTAACAGGACCTAGCAATTGGATATCAACCGTCAATGAAAAGCAAGACATATATAATCACAGATCCTAACGGTTCGCACCATATTTACATAAAAACTGTAGCTGCGGTGGTTGGTTTCTAGTCACGTAATCTCTTTGGAAAACACATCTCACTCCGTATACTCTCAGTGGTCGGTCAACGATCGGAAGTGGGCAACATCCCGTCAATTTAAAAAAAGGAAAGAGTTCTAGGACAGTGAACGGAGCTAGTTCATAAAGTCTTACTTAATACGGTAAAGTTTAATTCTTGCTTAAGATGACGAAAATAGCTGAGAAACTATCCAAATTATATTCTGGATCTTTTTTTTGAGAACAGATAAAATAGGCGGGAAAACTTTGCTTCGCCTCTTTGAGCGGGAGAGCATGGCCGCTTTGTCGAGAGGCGACACATCTGCGGGGGTGACGAATGTGCTCGTAAAAAATCGCAGTGTTAGCGCTGAGACTGCGTTTTTCGTTTAGCCAGGTGGGGCACAATTTCGGCCGTCCGGCACAGACGGACCAACGAGACATTGTTATCTCTTGTAATCTCTCTATCATCCACAATCCATCCGATAACTGGGCGGCACTGCTTTGTGCTCCGACCATTGACCGTTACGTCACCTTTCCGCACACGGCCGGGCTTGACAGGGATCCGATGACAAAATGAGATCCCTAAGTCATTGAAGTGGTTGATATAGCCACCGATGGAAAGGTTTTGGACGAAGTGATCAAAATATTTCCTATAGAAGCTCATGGGAATCACGTGACTGTTTTTCAGTTTGTTTTTTCTGCTGAATTTGCAGATCTGATAAGGACTAAGCGTTATCTGCTCCGTTGTTGGTTAAACCGTTCGTGAACGATATTTTATTAGTGGGCTCATGGACAAATTCAAGAAATTAGAGTTAGATTACGAGTAAACAAACTTTCACAATCAAAATTGAACAAAAATTCAGGAGGTACAACAATCGCAAATGGTAATTGTGGTGTGTAGAGTAGGTAAATCCGCGTGGGAACTAGGTCATAAATTAAATGGAAAGCGATGGCAAGAAAAACAAGGAAGGAGTCAATTTCTGGAATTCAGAGTAAGTAAAACTAGATCAGGAGGTGCATATGAGATGATGCTAGACTACAAAATTTTGTGCAATTTTGAGAAATCAGCGCGAATCCCATGAACATCTCTTCCTTTCACGGAGATGGATCCTCGGGATATGCCAACGGGAGAATTGCGAAGATGTGAAAGTAATTAATGAAGGTTAGGGAATCTTTTCATTTCTATTGTCGAATTTAGATTCTGAAATTATACCTGAAATTGGCGGCTCATTTGCTTACGAACGGTATTTTCAAAAGGAAATGTTGTCCATTCCCGAGGATTCCGACGGTTTGCGACGATCGTCGGATCCGGATTTTGGGTCAAAAGATAGTAACATGTAGTACGTAATAATTATATGGCACTGAAAACAGCTTTGCCGTTAGTCGTTATTAAGTGGAAATGTTATAAGTGGATTGTAGCTTAGCAAACAATTAACTAACATGAAACATAATCTGTTTGCTTGTTAAGTTCTTGAAAACTTTCTCAGTACTTGTTTTAGAGGAATAAAGGGCAGCAGACGCTGCGGGAGATGTGAAAATATTTATAAACAAAGAGAACACCAGCAAAATTCACCACAGATAACTAGATAGGCTCGGCGGGGAAAGTGGACGGAGCTAAACGATAGCCTACGACGACACGATACGACACGAAAGAATGATTTTCCATTGAAAAAGAATAAAATGTATGTAAATTTGTAATTGAGCAATAGTCTTAAACAACTCTTTGTACTTTTTTCTCTGCTGAAAGAGAACACAACAAAAAAGATTGAGAGAAGGGTATAGCACGTAAAATTTGGTGAAGGTTCTGTCAAATTCAAAAAAAAGAGTCACATCTGGATGGAAACTCTATCTCGGCACTAGGAGGGGCGAACCAATGGTCTCGCTATAAATGCTATCATTTGTCGGATTATCGAAGTCATGGGAAGGGCAAGAACCGATGGAAAAACACCGCCGAAGGCACGACACCTGCCGGAGCGACGATGAAGCTTCGGTTTGCTTGCGTGCATATCGGAGCGCTCGGGGCTTCTGTATTGCATCACCGTCACGAGCCGACCGCGCCTGCACATCACAATCGCGATGCGATCGCTATTAAATAATAGCGCGCCTGCTTGCGTCAAAAACGAAAATACAATGCTAGCGAACGTTCAGACCACCGGAAAAAACCTCTGGACGCATCACGTGGTCATTCTTCTTCGTTTCCGGTTGTAATCAACCGAAATTCCCAGCGACTCCCTGCGATAAGCGATAACTCAGTCGCGAAAGTAATTCCAATCAAAAGAGCGTCAGTGGTCCAAACGGTGAACGCTTATCCAGGGACGGATAGCGGCTGCATTAAGGCGATGTCCATCGTGCTGTACGCCGCTTTAGTGTACTCAGTAGCGGTCTGAAATGGCGTTTGTGGCAACGGTGCAAATATTTGCTCCCCGACCCCGAGATGTCTTTTTCTGATGGTTGGTGCGCGTTTGGCACCTAAACAGAGAACGAGTAGGGCAGACATTCTGAATAGCAGCGTCCTAGTTCTGTAGGATTTGCGCCGAGGTCCTATTTTCGCTGATTTTGCTTTAGTTACGAGAAGGGGAACTGTGTCAAACTAATCTGAACCTCATCGATTCAAGGCCACTTCCTGAGAATGGTTGATGTTTACATGGGATCATATGAACCCTCTTAGCAGCGTTATTGAACTCTTCCTTGTTAACAACTCGAAGCCAGTGAACTACCGTAATCCTCCTTGCGTTTCGAATCAAATTAATAGAATTAGTCGTTCTTTTTTTGCAATTTTTAGTGTGTAACTGATATGTTTGTGTAGCGAAACAGTAAACCCGGGAATTCCATAAAAAGATAGGAGTTTGTGTGCTTATATTGACTTTTTTGTATATTTCACTTTCGCAACTCCACAACTCGAATTATATGTATGTTTAAAGAGTAGTGGTGATATCTTCTGAACCGCATTACTGGACTCGAATATGGGCCCATGCACACATTCGCCGAAAAGCTCCTGCTTCATTTTACAGCAGGACTGCTTCCACCACTAACAATACGAGCGACCTTTTCGGATTTGGACTATCCAAACATTAATAGGAATTAAATTCCTATTGAAAATTAGCATAGAACGAATGAAGTTCGCTTGAATTTCATTTAAAAAAATAACCAAGACACAAAATTGACAATGTTGGATCTCTTTGCGGGAAAAGATTAAGAATGTAGATCACGAATATAAGCACGATTACGCTCAATTTTCCAACGAGGCGCCCAACAACATGTCATGTATGCGAGCGTTTACATACGCGTCGCTTCTGCGTGCGAACGGACAATCAAAGCGCTGCTGGCAATGACCCTCCCGCTCTCCGGCAGGCGCGATGCGTATTCCCGCGGTCGCATGCTTGACATGTTCTCAAGTGCACTGTAGGGAAGTTCCATCGACAAGAGCGTTTCCTGAGCCGTTTCTAGGTCAATTAGCGAAAATTGGTGTCGCCATACTCGTGACCTACATTTCTAGCCCTGTGTCTTCGTGAAGAGTTCCCGACAATCTCGTAGTAATCTTTAACCGTTCCAACCGAGTAGTGTTATTATTGATGTTTTTGCGGAGTTCCTAACCAGATATTCATTAAAAATGAAATTAGTCTAACGAAATCTTTGGTCGAATTTGTACGCACACAAAATATTTGTTGAAGGTACACTTCAAATAGGGGCGTGAGCCTCGATTGTGTAAACAGAAAACATTTGAAAAAGATGGAAATAATTTCAGTCTAGTTGAAACACAACAGAAATGTTTCTCTAGAAAGTTTTGGCACAGATCCAAAATTTACTGCGATCACCGAATGTAAGATTGAGGTATCAAGTCGGTATTGTTATTGTTATCCACCCGAACCACAACAACAACTTATCGACCCGGGAGGGATGAAAGTATTAGTTGGTGCTATGGCGGGTTGATACGCCAGAGATTTTACCCCTTATCACTTAAGGATCAGGTATACTAATATAATGAAGGGATGTTGCGAGTTTTTTGAAACGCTGGTGAAAAAATCATCCAAAACAGCGTTCTTCGGTTTTTTAAGAAAGGAATCATATTTCTTAATCAGCTTGTAGGAGAATAGAACACAGAACAGTCTCAATCACAAGAAGATGTCATGTTTATTTTGTGTAATTTTCCTAAGTACATGATTCTTCATCATATCACCATTGTTCTGCATACGACCTCATCCGCAGCACTACGGAGCAACAATACCAAATATGTGATTAAGTCACAGAATGTAAGTGAGAACAAACAAACAGCATTTTTTTGTGGCCGTTCGTTTCGCCAGCGGAATGCAACGAGTTTTTGTGCACAGAGCACACTTCAGAACCAACACATTCGTGGCGTGGTTTACAGTTGTCTTGGAAGATTTATGTGCTTGGTGCAATTGCACGTAGACTTGTGTACGAAAAAAGAAGTAAGATTCATAGACAAAGTTATGTATGAGGACCTGCAGGGCCTGTAAGGTTACTATACTCTCATTCTGGGGAACGTTCTACCTCGACACTGAGATTCTCTAACTTTCTAAACAAAACTCTCTTCGATGGTAATAATGTGAGTTCATAGTGGAGATTTAGCCAATATTCCCTCATTTACTGTAACCGCAGTAAATTTCAAGGACTACAATGGATTGGTAAGCATTTGCATTGTTGATATTTTAAGATTTTATTACTCACCATTGAATGATACATGGACTGGGGCGGTTGCCCCTAATCTGCTCTAAATCTCAAAAAGTTTTTCACGTTCCAATCCCGATTTCTTATATTATTTGTAGCGCTTACCGCAAACATCTTCGGCATATTTTCTTTGCATTCCGTGTGCTCATAGGAGAGGAATTCTTATGTATCAGTATAGATAGAAAAACTAAAATAATAGAAAAGTACATAAACGAATAAATAAATAAATGAACGGCAGTGCCCTAGCAAGTGCACGTTTTCTTCATGCTTAGTTAACGAATCTTTTGGCAAAACAGTAGAAAAATGCCAATTACAGGTATTAATCTCATTTCTTCCACCTATGTTCTTGTAATCTTCCAATTGAGTAAGATTTGCTTTTGACTACGCGTTTTTGCAGGCAAGAATTTTCTTCAATATCTTAGAATATGCGTTTTTTCTAGAAGATAGCGAAATCAAACAGACAGTTTAGTTGTCTTCAAAACGTTCTTTCAGTCTTTCTCTCCGGAACGAGAATAGCCATACTTTTCCATTCGTTTACAACGTGTCTGACAAAAACCGACGTTCAGCCACATCTGATCCCAACGATAAAAGACCATTGCTCCACATTACCATTCTTCTCTTTATCCGAAAAAAATTTCCTCTCTCATTCAAATGGTGATTGATTTCCAGCCAAATGGTCTGAGTACGTGAGTGCAATCCTTCACAGCAGCGAAATCACTGGATCGGTTTTGCGTGAGAGAAGCAAAATGTTTTCTCGTCAGCTATTTCTCATTCAGTTAATGTCTTATTGAAGTAACATCAAGGTATTTTTTTAGAGAATTTTCTGTATATAACAATCGAACATTAGAAAGAAAGTTTATCAAGTCAATCAATATACATAGAGCAGAAAAATCCACTAAACAAACAAAATAACAACAAAATCTATGTGTGCAACAGTAATAATATGACAACATAATAATAGTATAATAGTGATATAATATAGAATAATATAATGTGATAATATAATATAATATAATACAGTAGTAGCGCTAAGAATAATAAAAAAATAATAACATCTATGTATGCATGGTTTGTATGTTCGTACCTTTAGACCGTGCACAAATGTTAGCAGATAAATTCCTACCACACTTTGCACACAATCGCTTTGGGACACGTCTTGTAAAGGATATCCTTCGCATGCGGGACGAATTCGTTTCACGATCGCATCGATCAACACGGTGATTCAGAAGAACTCTTCCTTAGACGTAACAGATCCATGCCAGTTATGGTTTTCGCGTGTGACGATTGCGATGATCAGTTTCTCCAGAAATGTTGTGTTCCTTCGAGCAGTTCGGTTTTTACGCTTTTTTGCCTAAGCCTAGTTAAAGGCAGCATACCACGAATCTGGGATGGTGCGGATTTCAAGCGGAGTATCCGCATAGGGGGTCGTAGATTGTGGAGACTGGGGTGGTTCCGCTCATGTCTCCTGCATCGCTGCAAGCAGCCGACCCCTGAATGCTGTTTTGTACGACGCCTTCTGTTGCAGCGCACCACCCTTGCAAGCGTAGCGTCCCTTACTGCCTATCAGGGCAGCCCGAATTGATTTTCGACGAATCGTAGGGCGGAGGCGGCACAATGCGTGGATCGTTGCAATATATGGCGTCGTACAAAACAGCATTCTGGAGGAGGCTGTTTGCAGTGATGCAGGGAGAGATGTGCGGAACCCCTATCTCCACAATCTACGACCCCGATACGATACCCCACCTGAAATCCGCGCCACCTCAGATTCATGGTATGCTGCCTTTAAACTTTTTCATGGCGCACTCTGAGCACGAATAAGAAAACCATCTTGGCGAAAATATCCATTTATTGACCTCTCTTTTTACCAGTCTATTTCGGTTAAATAAAACCTGACATGCAAACGCTTTTCCATGCTTCAATCATGAATAATGATAATAATGAACATGGTAACGGTTTGGTAGAAATATCTAATCCATGGTGAGGAGCGCTGAAAACGGGAGTGATGATCGGACATCCATGGCTGACGTAGCCGACTAGATAAATAAATAAATTCCCAAATTAACGTATAGAAAAAAAGAAGTGGTGACCAGAAATGGCTTGGAAGACAGCGTCCTCTAGTACGAAAGCAGTTGCAACGCGCGATATCCACGAGAGAGAGGTCAAAGACTAATGGTGTCTCCTCATCGGCTTATTTAAAGGCATCATCCCACGAATCTGGAGTGGTGCGGATTTCCGGTGGAGTATTCGTATACGGGGTCGTAGATTATGGGGAGGAGGGTAATTCCGTCCATTTCTTCCTAATTGCCGTAGAAAGCGGCCCGGAAGATACGGCTTCGAGCGTTCCGGCGCACTATTTTCAACAAGGAATTCGGTTGGAGCGCGCCAGCCCTGTGCGGCGCCGCATCTTCCGGGCCGTTTTTTACGGCAATTAGGAAGAACCACACCCCTCTCCATAATCTACTCCCGTATACGAATACTCCACCTGAAATCCGCACCACCTCAGATTCGTGGTATGCTGCCTTCGTTCGTGGTATGTGGGGTTGTAGATTGTGGGATCCAGGGTGGTTCCGCTCATCTCTCCGCGGTCGTCGCAAAAAACGGGTGTGGGAGCCTCTTTCGTTCCTACGAGACACGTTAGAACGATCTTTTCTGTACACGTTCCAGTCCCTTCAGCAGGACTTCGCCCTTCGTTCTTATCCCTTCGGCTGTGGATGCAGTACGTGCGCAAGGGTGGCGCGTTGCCACAGAAATCGTCGTGAGGGAAACGGCGACTTCCATGCTGCTTTCTACCACGGTTGAGGAGAGATGAGCGGAATTACTACGGATCCACTCCAAAGCTACAACTCATCTCTAGTTTTTCACGCGGATTCCCTCACCACGTCAGGTTCGTGGTATGCTGAGCTCAGTGCAATTGTGCAGACAGCTGAGGGTCTCGCTTGATCGCAGTCGCCAGCTCCACCATTTCGAGTGTAGCTGCATGCGCAACTGCACCGTTTTGACTAATAATATGGTTTCTTGCTCAGGTCACCGCCCTTCTCTGCAATCAATAGCAAATTCTTCATATTGTTGGGGTGACTACTTCATAAAATGATATTATCTTTTAAACAAACGTCGCATATTTCTGGAGGAAAAAGAATGACTCGCTTATGTTCCAGCAGTAGGAATTGTTAAAGAAATGGTTTGCTTTGGCGTTAAATTTTTACAGATTTTTCTTAAGTGTACTATGCTGGAATATAAAGGATTTTGCACCAGTACTTAGCATAATTCTGGTAATTCTGTAACCAGGCACCCATGGAGTTTCCAGTGGATATACGTTTTTTTAAGAACATGCGCCACCCGCATATTTGATTCACTTCCTTTGATTCAGCTATGAGATCACCTGATAAGGATAGCTAGTGATGAAAGTCAAAACCGAAACTCCTATTTCAGGGGCGCCATGCGGACAACTAAGCGTTTTGATTGATAAAAGTTCGGTTGTACATATATGTCCCAGAAGAAAGTTACTTATTGCTTCATGGCGTAGGATAGGAATGAGTTCTCCATGAGAAACTGGTTATGCAGTCGATTTACGTTGAAGAAGTTCTGTAAATGTGGTGGCCAAATTGCATTTGGATCCTTGTTACATTGTGGTCAACATACTGGTAATTAATCAAGTTGTAACCTTCTTTGTAATTATCGATCCTTAATTACGGAAGAAACAAAAGTTGTGGTCTCAGACTTCGGTCTGACACTAACATTAATCCGTCATTAGTATCCTTTAACAATACGAGAATGGAAAGGATTAGTTTATTTTTAACAAGGGTTTGCGATAAATCCTTATGACAAGATAATTCACGAAATTCGTTCCCGATAAAAGAAGGACTTGAAGGGACCGTATCATGAAACTGATGTACTGTGGACATCTGACGGGAAATATAGAATTCGGGGCGTATATTACGAATATGGACGTGGTCCTGCTCAGTTTTTCCCCTAATCGTCCTGAAAACGTCGTGGGAACCGCTTTTATTTCAACGAGATACGTTAGAACGCTTCTCCATGTATAGGTTCCGGTCCCTTAGCAGTCTATACATTGGATTTACCTGACCAGGTTATTGAGGAGGCCTCATTGATCTTCGACCGCTCGCTCGTGGATGCGGCGCGTCCACAGAGGTGGAGCGTTTTTACGCATCTTATACATATATTATATTTATATTTCTCATAGCACTACTTATGCATATTTATTCTATTATCCCGAGATAAATATTGAGCGTCCGATTAGGTTCTTTAATTGTATTTATTATATTCAGTATTTATATAAACACAAACGCAATCTCCCACGCTGTTTACTCTTACGAGTAGGGGAAACTGAGCGGTGTCACGCTCATACTCGTAATCCACACCCTACAGGTTCGCCAACTACGCCAGCTTTGTAAAACACCCCTTCAAGAGGTGTATTTCGCGCGTGTGGATATGCCGAAAAGTAAAGCAAATGTATGCTTTCTGGCATGGTTTTGGCTTTCGCGCTGTGAAGTTTAAAATTGGATTACATGCGTGCAAAAAAAGGATGTCATTATCAGTAAAAAAAAATGCATGGCCGAACTGTGGCCGGAAAAGTTGCAGGAAAGTCGTAAAAAAATTCATGACTCACTGTGATGAGTGAGAAGATCATAAAGCCTTGAGGGCGCCGGTCAGTGTAAAACGATAATATCATCGTTAAATATAACCGTGTATTGGAGAGAAATCATTCTACTTATAGACGAAATAAATCGTGTATTCACTCCAAGAAATTGGACTGAGGGAGAATTTCGCTTTTTTTTTAGAAATTTATTTACATCTGTCTTTTTTTCGTATTTCACTGCTCATCGATAGTTCTTGCACAATTTTGGTTAGTTTCTAAGGTACTTTTCTTAGGCAAGTGAATTTCTGAATTAAATGTTTGTTATTGTTTTTTTTTACCACCATCTTTTCTTTTTAGCGTGCTTTTTCAATTTTTCTCTGAGGCCGATTATGTTCTACATTTTCTTTCGAAAACTGCGAATTCTCAACTCGAAGGATGTTAACCTTTTCTGTACATTCCTTTATTTAGGGTTAGAGGTGTAAGACAGCGGGAGCTTCAGGAAAATTTTTCGCTTCTTATGAAAAAATGGTACAAATAAAATAATAGTTTAGAAGTAGTACATCGGATTGGAAATGGAGAATTCAGTCAATTCAATCATCATCCAAAAAAACAACAGTATGTTGCAGTGAGTGAGACCACGAAACCGTCATCGGGTACGAAATGCTTTCCAGAAATGGAGCAGTCGCTGCCTAACTTCCCTGCCAAAAACTTCAGGAAACAATTTAATGAAACCAAAAATACGAAGTCAAGTGACTATGCAGCATGATAACACCCGTTCTCGTGTAAAAACCTTGATAGAAGCGACAATTTTGGAAGTCGACGGGAAACTACTGGATTCGGGATATTTTTCATTTGAAGTCCATTTCTTTTTCTACAACATGGACAGGGAAACTTTCAAACAAACCAACCGCGTGCATAATTGGCTTATGGATTCTTCTTCATTGAAACCAGCACATTTTTTTAAAGCACAGAATTGTACAATTAAGCAAGGGTTGGTTAAGTAGAACATGTAAATGATTGAATGTTTATTTTTCTCGGGAGAACTGACTCAAGCAAGTCAAAAAAGGGAACTATGGGACTCTGCGACAAGAACGAAGACAACAATGCTTGCCTGCGCGTGAAGATTCGAACATAAGATATGAAACGCAGTCAAATTGTCAACTTGTGCCGACCTTGAGTTTGACGATTAAAAAATCAGAAAATTGTGGGAAGATTGATGAAATTCATTGTACAATAGCTGTAAAATTCATAAGTACGATAAGTAAGAACTTAATGAAAGAAGCAGTTGGTGGCCATAAGAATTGTCTATCAACTAACTATTTAGTAAGGTTTATGAGAGCTTGATTACAAACGATTTGTTAGAAAGGAAGGAGTAGTACTGAGGAGGTTACTGGAGAGTAAACAACATTTCTTGGTGGCCGTAGACATAGCCATTAACTGGATGCGTGCATTAAACTCCGAAAGGCTTTCACATAATGAAATTTTGCACAAGGATTTAGCTCAGGGCTCAGCGCCACCATTGCAAGCATGAGATAATCAGAGCCTCAGTTTCCTAGTACATATGGCCCAGAGAACACGTCTAACATACCCAAAAAGATTTAAAAACTACGAGTTACCTGCTTTTGAGGTCTTTCATCGAAGAAAACTACTGGTCTGTTATACTTGTCCAGAAGGTGCCTTAGCTGCATGGAAAAATGTATTTTCACAGCAAGTTTTTCTTCCACTCCTGAGAAAAGCGAAATTACTCAAAAGGCAAAGAGAAAGTTTAATCAACTGATTATCTAGATAACTATCAAAGCAGAAAAAGATTGTGATTGTAATAGAACAAAAGAGAAAGCAATAATTTATACGTAGGTCTCAAATTTGCCCAGAAAATGAAGATATCTGCATGGAAATAGCAATGAAGCTGCACATAAGTCTGTAAGATCTATCGAAGTGTATGACCTCTATTTTTCTTCTTTTATTGAAATCCCTGCCGCATGTTGGACGAAAACATATAATTATGAGAATGCGCTCGCTACAAACGTTTCAGAGAGCACCATTAAAATCTCTCCCAAATTCGTGATGTTTTAATCCAATGAAATGGAAAAAAAAATTAATAAATAAGGAATAAAAAGTAGAAATCGTAGGGCACTACTGATCTTACATAGCTAGACACAAATGACTCTGCCTCTTCTTTTTTTGCTCCTGTGAAGATGAGGAATTGTAGAATTGTCGACGTTATAGAATTCTTCCGTGAATGGTCTTGAAACCATTGCTGTGTGGAATTTTCGATATAGGATCCTTTCCAATGGTAGGTAAGGTTCAGGAAATTGGGAAACCGGGGACATCAAGAACAGGTTGCTCAACCAAACACCTGGGATAAATATTTTTGACAAAAGTAAGCGGTGAGAAGTGAGTTGCTGTTGAAATCACTCGGGTAAGCATATTTCTGTCCATACACACACACACACACACACACACACACACACACACACACACACACACACACACACACACACACACACACACACACACACACACACACACACACACACACACACACACACACACACACACACACACACACACACACACACACACACACACACACCCCCCCCCACACACACACACACACACACACACACACACACACACACACACACACACACACACACACACACACACACACACACACACACACACACACACACACACACTTGTCTGCAAACTCGTTTAGTGTTTACGAATCATGAGTTGATATGGGTGGAATAAAAACAATTTCGCGCTCTGGTCCAAAATTTTGGAGAATACAACATCCTAAGAAATAATCTAAGGTTTGCAACTCTAACAATCTGTTCTATCCATCACTAACAAAAATTGTTAAAATTTCTGTAGACATTGACCAATTTCCCGACGTCTCTTTTACTCTGGAACACGACATCTTCCAATTTAGCCTGAGAAAAAGTGTTATGTTGTTCGCATTCTATCTGTGATTTCTATGACGTAAAAGTTTGAGTCAGCTTGATCCCATGCGTACGGACTGTTTTGTAGTCGAATGAAGTGAACATCTCGGACGTGTCGCTTTATTATATCCTTCCAATAGCACCGCGCTCAGTGAGCATCTCCCAAAATGATCTCCTGTAGATGTAACATCAAATTATTCATAGAATCATTTGATGTTTTCTCTACAGGAGATTTTTAACATCACTGTCACGTATATCGTTTTTGAACTTCTCAATAACTTCCCAATAATAATCAAAACTCTCAAGGACCATATTGGTTCACTATCACAAAAGTAATGATGTTGTAAAATAAAATTCATGCATATGTACAAATCCGTCTTGTCCTTCCTGTGCTTCGTTGGAATAATAGTACTAGCCGAGCGAGGATGCTATGGCCGGCACTTGGACCCGAAATTTTGCTCGTGTCGAAAATAGAGCTTCCCGTATAATCGACTGAATTCTTTTCCGCCTCTGTAGTTACAGTCATAGATGCATTGTGTGATCTACTCGACAAAAAACAGAAGTTCCTTTCTTCTTTCTTGAGTAGCGACCATCCTGCAAAAGAAAATTTTCACAGGAAAGACCAAAAGCAAACTCTTAACTCTTCTTCTTCCGTACATGAGCATAACGAAGTGGTAGATTCTCCTCCGCTGAACAAATGCACGAAGAAACTGAAAGCATAAAAATACAAAAGGTGAGTAAAAGAAGGCTCACAATTATTATGTGCGTTCTAGAAAACTTCCAAAAAATATTTTTGTATTAATTTGGCGTAATCACATTTATTCTGTGCCATTCTTGTAAGTCACTTTATTCACCTCTTTTAAAATTATCTTGTATGTGCTCAAAATCTTAACATAGCAATATTCGTCGTAAAAAAGTGTGTCTGTAGCTGATTACCGTGCCACGCAAGTCTTTAGTGCCAATTATTTACTACTGGATTTAATCAGAACAGCAGCGAACAAAAACAACGTCAACAATTTCTGATACACACGCGGTGGTTTGAAGCTCTGATGTAACGATAGTATACCAAAAACACAAAATATAGCAATTCCAGCAGTAAGCGAATAAATGACTTGAGCAGAACGAAAAGCACACTCACTACGTCGACTCGCGGTTGATATACCCCTGTTTCTCGACCGCTATGATATTTCGAAGCCCTCAGCTGCTTCTCCTCGTGGGCTCTTTCATCTGATCCGTGTGCTCAGGATATTTCGAAACCCTCTTTTTAATCGCTCGTCCGCGATACGTCGTACATCCCCTGAACACTGTGACACGGACTGCGACGGTCTGCAATTCTACTAAATGATGCTCGGAGATACTTAGATATGTGCATAAGGATTTCTCTCATGAAGCTGTTTCGTTATGACAGTTAAAAATGTAGATTCCATGGATGTTAGGTTAACGAACGTGGTGGGATTTCGATACTCTCGTTCCTTGCGAAACGAAAATGTCGGAAGGTTTGATTAAGGTAAATATCAACGCATACCTCCTTGAAATTGCTGTTTTATAAAACAAATGCATTTAGAACCCGAAACAACCGGAGGAGAAGTTTTGTTTTGCTCCGCACTCAGCCATTATCCTTCTACAGTAGGATCGCTAATTCTTCGACAGAAGACGAAAAAGACGCGAATCTCATACGACGACTCGGAGGATCTCATCTCTTGGTTTTCCAGCTCAACAGGATTTTCTGTTTTTTACAGCTAAATTTGCGACTTCGGTATTTTGCATTTTTTACTCTAATTTTTGACAGTTCATAAATCGCTAACAAACTAGGCTAGCCATCTGTCGACTCCTACAACAAATAGTTTTCTTGCATATTTTGTAAGAAAACAATTTTTAAGCTGATAGTGTCGGTCCTTCCTGGAGTTCAAATATGTCAATTTAGTCAAATTTACAAGATCTTCAGAGTCATGGAGTTATAGCTGTGCGAGATATCAAATTGTTCGTAATACTATGTAGATTACGAATATTTAACCATCATTTCACTTTTCGAAAAATATGTCCACGTCAAAAATCATATATCCTTGGGGCTCGATTATCTCGGACTCAGCCTTGTTAATATGTACCCGCAGGTAATTTTTTCGGAAACTGCTTCCTTGATAGGTTTTGAAAGTTCTAATTACACTCACTTGGTAGAGCTCGTGCTCACGAATCTATTGATGTGTAGATATTATAACGAAGATCAAATTGAGGCGAGTTATGAAAAAAAGACGAAAAATACGCGGATTCGCGCCGTTTTCGTCTTCTGTCGAAGAATTAGCAATCCTACTGTATGTGCGGGTTCAAAGACAAAGATTTAATAATCGTGGTCATGTTTAGAGTAGTTGTTATGGTTTTTTCTGATAACCAAGAAAGTGCTCTATTAGGATGGTGTGGTGCCAAAGAAACTGCCGATGGGTATCAGCTCTAATTTATGAGAAATGAGCAATGCTAACGGTATTTTTTAAATGTTTTTTTGCATACTTCTTTGCTATTTGTTTTGACTTTTGAATTTTTGGCTGTTGTGTATTTTATTTAAAAATGCTTATATCTTTTATTTAGATCATAGTCGACCAAAAATTTTTGTTTCGAGCAGCATTACTGTTTAACTTCAAAATTGGAAAGTCGGCCGACGAATCGCATCGTTCTCTCTGTGCTGCTTTCTGGGATGGCAATTTGTCTCTCAGGCAGTGTCAGACTTGATATCAACGATTTCGAGGGGGAGGCGAGACTTTGGAAGATTACGGGCACGGTTCGAGGCCACAAGTCGCGGAAAATTACTGAAACATGGAAAATGGTCACTGTGGACGTGTGTGCTCATCGGCTGGGCAGAGTGTACAAAGCAATGGACCACCAGGGTGCGGACCTGACTTCGATGAAGCTCTTGCAGGCTAAGCCGCAGGCAAAATCACACAGCAGAAAATCGAAGAATTTGGATGAGAATGCCTGCCTCACCCGCCATATTCTCCTGACATGGCTCCAAGATTATCACCTATTTCGCTCGATGCAGCACTTTCTGAAGAAGAAGTAGTTCAAGATTGGTGATGAGGTCCGTAACTGGGTGCTCAACTATTTTGAGTCCCAGAATTTCCAGTTCTTTGAAGATGGCGTTCGGTCTCCTCGCGTTCGATGGAGGAAGGTCATCGATGCTTGTGGCGAACATTTCGATGAATAAAGATTTCTCGCTTCGATGTTATGTTTTTTTTTTTAATTTACCTTTAAATCGGCAGTTTCTTTTGCACCACCCTAATATAAGCCAATGAACTGCTAAATGAATCACAGTGGCGATCCCTTCTCTCGTACGTGTGTTCACGGTTCACGATCACATTACCGCACCGTGTTGTAGATGTCTATCGGTACACTTCTGCATGTCTTGTTCCTGTCTTTTTCTAGCGGAACAATGGAAACCTCCTTAACCCTAACCTCTTTCGAGTTGCATCAAAAAGATATATCCTTAAGGCGTTAAGCAAGCTGGATGTTGATGTCTGAATTCCCTGTTTAATATTCGATCCCACAAATGATATCTTTCACTTCAGAGGTCATGGCGCAGTACTATATAAAAAAGTGCCTAGACAAAGTAAAAACTGCCACTGACCAGCAGTTGTTCGGCTCTTGCAATCTGATCCACACATTGCCTCTGTGGCCGATAAAACGATTTTAATAAAGGTCTCTCAGTTAGTTGAGCGTAATAAATCAATAAATAAATATTCCGTTGGTGAATTAGAAGGCCGTATTTCCTTGGCGGTCGGAGAACCGTCGTCGTCAAGCGAGTTCTCACCCCCGATGTAAATTGAAACCAGTGCAGTAAGTAAAAGGTGCGAAAGCGGTCGATTGTTCGAAACCGCCTCAGTGCCAACCAAACCTTTCACGTGGTGAATAAATTGCTATTAGACTTGTCTGGGAGAACAAAAGCACTGATTTGATACATCAGCTAACCCCAGCAAGTCATTGTATATGCTACACATGTGTTTATAAATCTCAAACGATTCTGAATTGAACTCGATTGAATAAGGACACTTTTAAGGGGATTGATCAACGCCGTACGCACTATTCTCCTGTCCTTAACTTTGTGCAGCAAATTTCTTTCTGGAACCCACGCAATGATTGGGAATCTCAATCATTAAGATCACCTCGAAGGGGATTTATGGACTACATTAAGTACACTTTGCAGATTTTAGAAGTCAGAAACACCTACCGTGGTAACGGGGCACCGAAGAACAATTTGCTAACGAAACTCCTCACGATAACTGAATTAAAAATACTAAGCATTTAAGGAGTGGCGTTTGTTTTTTGAGATTTCCTTATTTTCCTTTTAAAAAATCCACTGAAGCATTTTTACGTGATGTGTGCATCCTCGCCTTCGTCTCTAAATGAGTGATCATTCGTTCTCAAAATATCAGTCGAGAATATATTGATGCATAATTTACAGATAAATACTGACAGCATAATCTGAGCCAGGACGTAGAAAAAGGGAGAATTTTTTATTTTATACCCTAAAATTCAAATGTTTTACATTTTACAACTTTTCCAAAGAAGTTCTTGATTTCCTCTTTGTAGGAGAATTTTCTTCTAGTACAAATACATTCTATACATTGTACAATCACAGTGATTTCCATACAAGGACACCGCACTAAATTTACTACATATTTCGCTCTGGAACTCGTTTAACTTTGCTTAGGAGCATTTTTTGTATTCAAAATGAAATCTATACAATAAATACAAGAGTAGACAAAAGATTCAGTGCTCAGGAGCTCAGAGCTTAGCGTATTTTAACTGTCTGAGAGAAATTGGATATATGTGTTTTCTCTATGAAAATTTAAAAAAAAACATCGCTCTCTCAAATTTTTACGTTCTAAAACTGCTTACATTCGGAGCAGTGACCACATCCTCTCTATTGACCAAAGACTCGTAAATGGTACGCAATGGCATCCCAAACCTTTGAAAATTTTCAAAATTCTATACTAAAACAGAAAAAAGTGGTGGAGAAATATTTATTTGAACTATTATAATAATATTATTATTATATGTATTTGAACTATTATATTATTGGGGCGGGTGCAGTGCAGCGGTTAGAGGTTCCGCTTCCTGCACGATCGGTCGGAGGTTCGAATCCGCCCTAGTGCTCACCAAGCTTTTCATAGTCGATAAATTGGTACCAGACTTGTCTAGGAGGATAAAAACACTGACTTTACACATAGGGTAGCCCTCGCTGGTTATTGTGTAGACCGGTTACACACTCGTAAACATCAAACCATTCTGAATCGATGTGGGGGCGCATCCCAAGCGGATTCATAGAAACTTTATCCTTTCATTATATTACTATTTATTTGGTTTTAGGTGGGTTATGCCTATACTTGGCCGTAGATTATGAAGAGAAGGATGTTTCCGTCCATTTCTTCCTAATTGCCGCAGAAACGGCCCAGAAGATGCGGCGCGTGCACAAGGCTGGCGCGCTCCAATCGAACTCGAGGTAGAAAATAGCGTCCCGAAACGCTCAAAGCCGCATCTTCCGGGCTGATTTTTTTAACGACGATTAGGAAAAAATTAGCGGAATCACCATTCTCTCCATAATCTACGACTCCGCATAGGCACAAGCCACGTGGAACCCGCACCACCCCAGATTCGTTGGGTGATGCCTTTAAGGGAACACTGGTACTTCCAAGTCAGGTTAGAGAAATTCTACGACTTTACAAGAACTTCATGTTATATGATCAAAAGGTAAGGAAAATTTTTACCTATACAAGAAATAATTCACATATTTTCCTCGTAAACAGTTGAAAACAGTAGTAAAATGTGAGCACATTGCTTGCGCATACTTCAGGCAAGTTCGTTATGGCGTCTTAATTCACTGAGTTACATTAAATCCACTTCAAAGTAGCTGAATTTAAGAATAAAAAGACTTTCTAGACTTTCTTCCATTCAAATTCGGGCGTGAAAAGTACTGAAAGCTTTTTTCGAATGACGAATACGATATTGTGCCTAGAAACTGCAGAAAAATTATCCCATTGTAGCCTCTGTGGTAGCGCTGAGAGAACTTAAAGAGACAGTTTGCCTGGACAGATGACCATAAAAATTCGTACAGATTCTGCTCTACAACTAAAGCTGGGAAATTGACATAAACAGAACTTAGTTGAGTTGAACTTGAGCGCTGACTACGACTTTTTCCACTCACATTTACATTTTATCAGTTGGTTTCCAACGTAATTCATGGAAAATTTTCCTCGAAAGACCTTTTTCCTCAAGATCAATTATTTAACTTAAGATAAAGGAAAATTATTTTTTTTTTTCTCTCCCCATTATGCTTCATTCTTGCTGTGCATACCTGAGAGATTTTTTTTATCATTAGCAACATTTATTGTTCGTTGTTATATACAGCGTACATTCCATGCAGATAAACAAGCAGAAGAAGAAATGAATGTTTTCCACTTACAAAAGGGACCTCTTTTACGAAACGGTGAAATTTTAAAAAAAAAAAACTTTCAAAAAAAAAACAAAAAAAAATTTTAGACCCTTCGTCAAGATTCTGTAATAAAAACATTAGGGTTTTAGATTAAGTATAATCCGATTAACCTTTACGTACCCTGAGCCTTCTCAATTTCCTTTAATTGCGCGTTAGCGAGGGCGCGAATCGTAATAAAAGGTGCCGCTCCAGCAATTACTGCCCATTTCGACAACCTGACGTTACTGTAGGAATCTCCTGAGGCGAAGGCGGCGTGCGACGTGATCACCTGCAACTGTAGGTGGTCCCGCATAGGAGGTGTTCATATCTGGCGGTGAATATGATGTTCCTTTACAGCGCCGCTCACCAGCAAAAGTCTATTTTTCCATCTTTCTCGCAACGCTATAGGAAAGGTCGTTTGGCTAGTAGTTTAACATATAAACTTCCAGATGAAAAGTGTGGATAAAATGAATATGAGCAGCAGATGCATTTTTTCCTCGAAGGAGTTTGGACGGAATATGGTCATCTTTTTAGATATCTCCGGCGATACATATTTCCCACAAACTTTTCCGCTTCTGCGCGCCACAGTCTTTCACGCGACCGCTACATCGGCGATTCCCTCCTCAATAATTAGTTGGTGGAGTGACGGGGCCATCGTGATAAAATCAACGCCAAATAGCGGCCGACACTAGGCGCGCAATAAACGAACGAGCTATTAGCGGAAGTTATTCCTCGCCATATTCTCACCCTCATCCTTTACCAGAGTTAAGATACCGCTGCGCTCTAATTATCACCGAGCCGGAAAAAGAAGTTTCTAGAACAAGTTTTGCAATGTGCTAATGATTTATTGTTATCATGCGTCAATCGTACAACATCAGGATCATCTCGGAAGACGCTCCTTGAACTGACTGGTTTAAAAATTACTATTTGAGCCGATGAATCAGCTCAAAGAGTCTTCTATTTCGTCTGAATAACTCAAACTGAGGAACTGCACTT
Organism: Necator americanus; assembly: GCF_031761385.1. Lineage (NCBI taxonomy): Eukaryota > Metazoa > Nematoda > Chromadorea > Rhabditida > Ancylostomatidae > Necator > Necator americanus. The sequence goes on from NC_087374.1 coordinate 25,821,432, forward strand.
AGAATTCTGATAAAGTATACATCTCGTCATCAAGGAAACACTCACTGGGAAAGTATTCTCTCTGGACAACCTTAGTTACGGCTCACGACACTAAGTGCTTGTAGAAGTAATCAGTTATTCATGGAGGCAAACAAGGAATAGATACATATTTTACGCCGAAATACCTTTTTCAGAGGTGAGAGAATTCCCGAGAAGGTCCAAAGAAATCGGCGAAACAATGGAAAGGAATGAATCGAGTCCCAGCAAGTCAAATTGAGAATAACAATTACTGGTGCTGTTCGAACATTTTTTTTTCTCCCTCTTCACATTTAATTGTAGAAATCACACAGGAGATAACCTGATATTTGTGAGCGGGAGGTCTTGAAAATGATAAACGGAAAATCATGTGAGGCCGGCGTATGATTTGCGGAACACACAAAAGATCTAATACTTCTTTCTTTCACTTCTCTGGAGTCGACTGACTCTTCTTATCATAATTAAGTGGTTTAGGGCTTAAAACTTTGCTGATACATACATGGAAGTTCACAGAAAAAAAATAACAGCTGTTTTTTTCCAGAGAAACGGGATTAAAATTATGCTGCAAAGCAGCGAGTATGCAGCATGTAGCCCGTTAGACATCGCTCATAAAACTCGACTTGCCAAATATTATACAAAAAAGCAAATATTCCGAACTCGGCTGTTTGTGTAACAATCGTTTTTGTAATAATAGTTTGACTTTCACGCATGCACCTACTTTTTGAGTGTCGTTGAACCTCGTTCCTCCATGTACCTCTTCCTCTTAAAAGTAGAGTAATTCTTAGTAATTTTCTGAGCAAAGTTCAGAAGTCTTGTTTAGTGTAACTTGATCAGTGTTTTGTAAATGGTTTAGCTGTTGTAAATGCAGTATAAGAGATTTTTGGGTGTTTACTCTTTGTTTTTTAATCTTTCCATCACGTGTCCCCTAGGTTTTAATGTTTTCAATATTTGTCAATGATTCACCCCCAATTTTTATTTTTAGCTTACGCTTATAAGCTTATGCTTTATGCTAATTAGGATATCCTAATAAATATAAAAAATATGTTATGTAAAATACGCTATGTACTCGATGTTCATAAACTGTTTTGAGTCAATCAGACATTTCGTCCCTCAGCGAAAACAAAACCAACTAAAACAATTCTTTTTAAATTCGTTTCCCACAGAAGACTGCGACCTAATTACGACTAAGTAGTGCAACATTAACTATCAAATTGCGACAGTAAATCATTCACAATTATTCCGATTACGAGGTGTTCGTTCGAGATGATCGGTATCGTTTGCTTGAAGGATAAGGAGTTTGCCGATGGCTATTCACACACGATGAATATCTACTGATCAGAACATTTTCTAGTCTCTATCTCGTCCTACTTTGCAAAATGTATTAATTTAATGTGAGGTGATTATCAAACGTTAAGATTGTTTGTCGGTATGACAAAGCCATCGGAAGCCTATGAACCTACCAGACAGGCTACGCTGATTCTCTCGCACACATCAGAATCGTATCCACCAGCGATCGCCCTCAGATACAAATCTGAATGAGGTGCGAGTAGCGGCACATTAAGATGACACCAGCAAAACTTCGATGACCGCAGGATTCGCCACTTGTCGCCCTGAGAGTCAGAAATCAGTCGAATGCAGGTGGTAATCGCTTTGCGGTGCATGGCAAAGGACGTCACATTCCTCCAGACAGACTCCGCCGAACTTGCATATCCTATAATTAGTGGCGGTGAACTTTAAAAGACGCGTAGTTACCGTATTGGAAGAGTGATAGGTGTGTTATGGGAGTGAGGAGATAAGTTCTGTAAGATGAAGATTGATTGTAAGGAAAGCTGTAATTAATGAGGCTCATGTTCATAGGGCTGTGAGGCAACGCAGGTAAGCAGCGAAGAACCGGCAATGCTCAAGTCGAATACAGTAAAAATTGGCATTTCCTAGGTTCTCCGAGAACAAAACTTGAATAAAAGACTGCATTAGTGAGATCCTATGTAGAGATTTCATGTGATTTGATCAACAAACCACTTTTGTTTGCAATTTTTGAAGTTCCCACGAATCGTCAGACAGTTCTTCACTACCTAAGAGACTAAGGATATTTATTAGTAGCCCTAATCATCTCCAACTAGTTTGCTAAAGCTGATAGGAATATGCATTGAAAGAAGTATTAGCAAATAAAATTACGGATAAGAAGAGCTCAAAAACACAATTTCGCTCAACCAAGGACTCTTTTATGGAAAAGCACATAAGCGAATTTTATTTCATCGAAATAGACCCTGAAACAGTTAAACCTATGGATAATGTAAGATTTGACGCCAGCTCCTTGTACAGATCACTATCTCGGGAAGAACAACCGTTACAGTGCCGTTCTTTTAAAACAGCAGTTGTCAAGAAACTTCTATAGGGTCATCAAAAGAAGGAAAAAACGTTTCGCATTCGGTAGTTTTTCTGCATTCGTATGGCAATTATTTCACCTTCAACGTCGCAAAGTTTATCTGAAAGTTTTCTGACAGCAGATATTCTTCATCTAGATGGCGAAAGTTCAAATTCGGCTTTCGAATGAGGAGGACACGCCATAACGCGACCTTTTCTGCATTGCATTTTTTCTTAACAAAAACTGAATTCTTCGTGAATTTCAAAAAGTTAGATTTTTAATTTCTTGGGTTAGAAGACATTGTACTTGTTAGTGACTGCTTGAGTTGTTAACAAGCTAAAAATTAGAACTTAATAACAGAAACGAAAATGAGAAAGAAAGAAACAGGGGAATATTGCTGCGTGGAATGTAACCATGGTCCAGATTCCATACTATGAAAAACTGAGACATCTTTGTCTTGAAGGATAATGCTGTTACGTCGATTTTTTCCAAGAGGCCACGGTTCTCACGTGACCTTCCATTCTCGTAAGCTATATCTTCGGAAAAGCCTAGAAAGTCGTCTCAAGACGTGTTCTGTTATTTCTATTCTTCAAAATTAAAAAAAAATCACCCAACAATAACAACGTTCATTCAACTGATCCTCAATTTCGACGAGAATCCGCTATGTTTGGTGGTTTATTTATGATCGTGTTTTCTCTTTGTGTATTCTTTGTCAAGTTCTACTGAGGAATGTTCTACAATCCGTGCAGATATATGCAACATTAGCAAGTCTGCTAAAAATTAATCAATTGAAGTGGTGAAAAGTAAATTTTACGGACATTTTATTGTGTTCGCAACTGCAAGGTGGCAGAATTCCGCAGCCGTTGTTTCGATTTTGGGAATATCGCAGCAATTACTGCTGCTCCCTGGTTGTTTTTTGTAAGGGATTTTCCATTTTTTCTAATTTTCAGTCCCATCTGCTGTTTATTCGCTCATTGCGAACTCGAAACGAGTCATCTCATGTTATATTACCGAACACTCGGTCATTAACCTTGACTCGTTACCACCAGTGGTTGATTTAGTGCTGGAAGAGGAGGGAGATACACAACCTCAACCTTACTCTTGCTGCTATCGGCAAATCTAAACTGCTCACTCGTTTATTTACAACTTTCTTGGCAATCATAACCTACGCATACGGTAGTCGCAAGCCTTCCACTGGGACTTGCTGGAGGCTAAGGCGATGAAATCGTAAATTCGCGCCATGTGGCAACGGGCTCATTGGCTCATTTGCAAGTCATTCCAGTCAAATCTCGGACAAGGCGATTCATAAGCATAACATCCCTCAGACGTAAAATCAATGCCCAAACAATTGTCGGTTTTCGAATCTCTTCCAAATCCCACATGATCCTTAAAACTTCTTTAAGATCCTCAAAAGAAGTCCCATTTGACAGTACGGACGAAAACTCACTCGTCCATACACGGCCACCATCATTCATCTCGTTTTCGTTGTTTAGAGCGTTGTGCACAGCAACCGCCCGAGTCTCGGACGTTTGATTTTATCTACAAGGCTGACACGTATTTTGCCGACCGTGAACAGCCATGTACCGTAATCGCACAGACACTCGAACAGGCAAGCAGCATGACCTAATTAGAGACAGCTACACGGACTTCCAGTCAAGGTGGAAAACTTGGTGAAACGGAAAAATTCCTACCACTGAGTAATTGAATAAGAGAATAATTGCCCTTATAATCCGAACTTATTCGATGCGGCAAAAAATCCGAACCTTTGGAAAGGTAGCTGTATTCTTCTGGAATAAGAGCATAGGAACTTATTCATACAGAAACGATTTGTAAAGCGATCCACGAATCACATCGACCTTTTTCGTTGCCGTTAGTATCCCGCTTCTCCAAACAAATCGTATTAGACACGCGTAAAGCGATAGTATCTTCAGGGCACACTGTTCGTCCACAGGTTGTCCGGATCGGCATTATTGTCATCTCAGTGAAGCAACGAAGGCGAGGCGGACAATAGTGCTTCCACATCCAGAACTTTTTCATATACGAACTGTACATTCTGATGGGAAATTATATTAAAACCAACTTGAACTGAACGAAGAAGTAAGAGGATGAATGTTGCTTCTAACTAGGAAGTCCTTGGATGAATTCGCTGTGTAATGTAACTGGACACGGTATGTACATACTCCATGTATAGATAATGAAGGCAAATTACTCTTTGGATTTCTTTTGGTCATACGATGGTCAAATACTGAGTGGCTCACCAGGAATTCTAGAAATGGGAGGACTGCAAAGTGCTGATTTAATATGATTACTCATTTAATGTTCTGATGAAAAAAAAACCAAAATACAGGAAAAAAGCCATTTTCGTGGTCATCGAGTACGGTATGGTCACGGAAAAAATAGCCGTCTACCAGACGAATAATTTTATTTCGAATAACTACAAGTATGTTACTGTCCATAAACCTATAAAGGTCGTGCAAAAATAGCATAATTCCTAACAATAGCGGAATGTGCGATGATCATTATCCAACTGGGTTCATTACTTTGAATATCCTTTATCTGGGAAGTTTTTTTCGTCTTGATGTTTTTTTCAGGTGCTAAATGTTCAAGAAAGGAATCGTGTATGAAGCAAGGCTTAAATAGTGCTTTAGGTGCTGAAAAAGTTGTTTGTGATGATGAAGGATTCTTTATGTTGTAAGCAGCTCCCCCTTCCATGTGTAGTGGAAGAACCGGCCGTAGCTGTAGCTACACAGCAAGCGGACAGCATCTTCCTTCTTTTTTTCGTGCTACGAATTCGTTGACTACCTTCCTAATAAAACATCTGTCGCATCATTACCGTAGCTAATAGCTTGAACGCGATCGTTCTCGTTCTTCGACGACAAATGTGTTTTGCATAGGCTCAAGCAGTGCGCCCCTCGGGGCCCCACCAACCCTTCAAATGAGCCGCAAACGTCGCCGCCACCCTACGAGACGATAATGAATAATATCCAATTGAATGATAAATCTTCTGACAGCTCCTCCTGCTGCTACAATACAGACGGGAAATAGTCTCCGCTGTTGTGAAGGCAACGAGCGCAACCAAGAGACAACAGAGATCAACGACAGATTTTATGCTAATGCCTATGTGCCGCATTTCACGCCCTATGATCCCTCAGCTATTACCCGTCGTCAAATCTGGCACTTCTTGACAACAAGATTTGAAAGATTCTCGGATTGGTGATAGTAGGCCGCATTCCAGGGGCCAGAAGTCCCAATAACGTAGGATTTACACTCTTGTGGTCTTTCACATTTTTTCTTCGTTATCTGTCACAGGATGACATCGAATGTGTGTTAATTTAAGGTGAATCTCATCTCAAAAAGAAACTCTCTTCGTGAATAGTTCGTTAGATTTCGAGATATTATGTGTTTTGTATTAAGCTCCAACTTTTATAATAGCGTTTTGAACCACCGCTATCAAAAATGTACTCATTTCTAGAAGATAACAATTGCGTTTCCGTAATTTCTTGGCAATCCCATTCTTTTTGTGGAAGTTACTTGTGGTACTTCCAAACATCTCAATTTTTGTGCGATGCATATTTCGGAACATTCTCTCCATCTCTGGAATTTTAACAAATAACAACCAGTTAATCATACACACTACACAATTATTAATGCTGTAAGGTGGTGCAACTTTACTTTTATATTTTTGGTTCCCACAAAAAAAGTGTATTTTTGAAAATTTTCTTTCAAGCAACTTTTTATAGTTAACATTTTTCTAACTATCTCATTTAATCATAAAGATAGTAGCTTCTCAGAGAAAGTCACTCCATTTATTAAACCTACTAACTCTGAGAAACTCTTCTCAGTAACGATGGCACGAAAGATCTCCTAACTAAATATCTGCGCTTGTTCTCAGGGAACCGTTTGATGGGCAAATAAAAAGCGTGGAAAAAAAAATGGCGCTCAGAACCCCATAGAATGATATTTTCCCCCAACCGTCAAAGTTTTCCCATCACCATTACCATATTGCAGAGAAGTGGCACCTATCGCTCAACTCTATGGCTGAAGAACGATTGAAGCCTGCGATAATGTGGTAGGTTGCCACAAGCAGGTTCCACCCAGGGGATTTCCATGTAGAATCGCAGTAAACTAACCTATTATTGAAAGAACACACGGTAGAGTGTTCAGATCTTCATTGAATTCCTTGTTCTCAAACAATTTCAGCTCTTAAACTGCTGCTTGGGAAGTGAAAAATGTCAACTGCGCAATCGCCGCTTACTGGCGTAACACACAGAACTAATGGTGCGGGAGATTAGGCGACGGCTTGCCCTTTGGCTGCCAGCAGTGAGCCGACGTTGTGCTCGATTTATAGTGCGAACAGTTGGCGCCAACCGCACTTATTATACTGGAAGTTCGAGCCCCATTTCGGCTGTTCCCTGCCTCGCCACAGCTCATTTCCGCAACGTATCGAAAATTTCTGCGAAGTCTCTAAGAGTTCAGAAGTTCTGTTGCGGTTAGATAACGACATAGTTGTGGTGGCAGACCATCTGATGCGATAAGGTGCGATACACGTCCAGATACTATGAATATCGGCGCTTCATCTAATCTGATGGTTTCCCGGTGGCGCACTTCCGCCGTCTGTCGTCAACTCATCGGCACGTGCGAACCTCCTCGTCTTGGCATCTGCCCCAAAATATCTGCCCTGTTCTGCTAAACGTCTCATCCTCAGCCGTTAATTCCATGCTTTCACTGCTTCAATTCTATTTCTATTACAGCTATTGGTTCGTGTCAATATTTTCCTATTAACCGCTAGAGAACTCGTCGTTATTGCGTCGATTACGGTATTCCCTACGGGACCCACAGAGGCGTTTAGCTGTGAGCGCGAAGCCGCTTATCAAGAGCAAGCACGACAGATACGCCTGCGATTCATTAATTGAGTCTCGGTTACGGTATAGTTAGTTATCGACACGGGTGTCAAATGATGTGCTTTTGGTTTTTGGATAGGAGGTGTCGTTTTACACGTAGGGATTCATCCCAGCGGTAGATGTCTGTTTCTCTTTCTAGGCTTTTAAAAGTAGACGCGAAAATTCGAGATCGAAGGCAGAGTAAAGAGATTATTTTGAGCAGAGGGTAATGGACTGATGCGTTAGGTCGAAGCATAAGCGCCAAAACAAACCTTTACCTTGCTCCTAAAGATTCGTCATTGAGTCGTCTCTGCTTCGGAAAAAAAACCAGTTTCTTTTCTATAAATATGATCTAAATAGATCTCTTCATTTGTCTTATCATCTAAAAATTGCAAAAAAAAAACAGGGAGTGTCGGTCAACGTTGTTAAAACTCAGACGAAAAACTACTTTTCTTTATTAATTCTGTTCATTGCAATAGTAAATTCTGCCCTTTCCTTTTCCTGACAAGGAGTACACAAATAAAATATCTCCCAAGTATTGGTATTTTGTTTTCTAATAAGCATTTGCATTTGATTATGTCCCCTTCCCTTTTTTCTTAGGTGCTGCAGCTCCATTCCTCTTTCACGTAATGTGCTATCATCCAGTTCTCAATTAATCCATTTGTAAACATGCTATGAATAGGATTCCAAAATATATTAGGATCTCTTTACCAATAAAGCTTTCTAAGGGAATTCCAAATTTGAAAAGCTGCTTTTTCAACGGGTTTCATGATCTATATGTAGATGAATAAGGACTAAACGTTGGACTTAAAAAATGTTGCTCTAGCCTACGTCTTTAGTTTTATGTATGCTAATTCGAGCGAAACTGAGCTTTGCCTCCTAGAAGTACACCGTGTTCATCGCGGAAGAGCCATATTTCAGTCGCTCCTTCGCTGCAAGCGCTCACCTTTCCAGTCTATTCTCCACCAGAAGGAACGATTTCTCTGCGCATCCTAAGCCATATGTTCTTAGCTTTTGGACTAGTCTTTCAGGCGTGGACGTCATGCACGCGCTCCATATTTTGTCCGCCCTCAAACCTCGCATGACAAACGGTTGTCGTCGAGCTGTTATCTGTGATAAGCGTGCCATGGCCAGCCGTCGGCCCATTGGCGCATCCAGCTGGCTCCGCCCATCCAGTTCCACCCCGCCAGCGCTGATTTGCTGGACGCGCCCACCTCAGGCCCGCCCCGCTCCACGGTGGACACAGCGTGCGCTAAGTCACTTAGTACTGCGTGTAGTAGTGTCTATCTTGCAAACGCATCTCTGATTATCAATTGTGATACGCTTATCTCTTATCGGCTGTGAATCTACACATTTTCACGTCATCTTCACTCATCGGCAACGGCCGCAGTGATTTCTCGATTTTCTGCAAAAGCTTATCTCATCTCACATGATGATCTGTCCCCTGTAAAGTCTCAAATTCTGATCACTCGGTTTTGATCCATCGTCAGACAACTGGCAATCTCCCAGTGCGAGAATGATATGTGGGTAGTAGTGCGTTGAGTCGATCAAGCACCTTGCACCCGCTTCCCACATCCTCACACTCATCGCCACACAGCACTGTGCGTTCGTTCTTGTTGTAATGTTTCCATGTCGCATCGGCCGTCGTTCATGGCAGGACGGGCAAATTCCTCTTACTGATCGCATCTTCTCTAACAACATCTAACATCTTCTAACTCATACAAAATCGATACCTCCAGGATGACTACAGTCTTCAAAGACTATGCGGAAACCATATCGGCACCTTCGATGTATCATCACTCAATGGGAATTGAAGGAGATCAAAATGTGGCCGTATCCGAAATGATCATGACTGATCCGCAGGATATCAACGTCAGCAACGACGACAATGTGAGTGTGCTTCGAACTCGGCGATGGAACTGCTCTCAATTCCTAGTTCATTCAGGGATTTGCCTCGCCTATTAAACCTGCACCATTTTATACCACACCGACAGACATGTACTACACAAATAATTTTAAGGATTATGGTGAGTTATATTTGCCATTTCTTCAAAAGTATTGGATTTTTAGCACAAATTTTATTTCCTTTGAAAAAACTTTCATTAATAACATTTCTACCATTGTGATTCAGTCAAACTGGAACTAATTGAGGTGTTTTTGTTGACAAGCAGTTGGATTTGACCCTTCTTCGTTTCTTTGCTTGTTCTAGGTTTTAAAATCATCGTATAAGCATTAGAGAAGAAAGCTAAAACCGCCTTTGATTAAGAAAAGTTCCAATTTTTTCCGTTAAAAATAACAAACAACAATAATTAACATACTTTAACAATAACAAATAACAATAATTAAGAAAAATAGGCTACTAGCATCGTTCAAGGATCATCTCACTGGTTGACTCCCAAAATTTGAAAAATTGATGGGTTTCGAAATATGTGTTGCTCATATGTCACGAATCAAGGATTGAAAACAGGAGAATAAAAACGTCTCATTCAAGAGCATACCCAGGAAACTACTGGGCTATTAAAGTTCCACTGCACGAATGTCAAGTTGAAATTAATTAAATTTTTTCATTTAAGAGATTGTGATTTTAGAATTCTTAGCATTGCGCAGCCAAGTTATTGGAATAGCAACGGAATTCACGAAAAATTTATTTTTTTTAAAACGTCATTCAAGATAATTACGAATCCTGTGAGATTCAGGACGTAGTTGGTATATTGTTTGTCACAAAAAACACTGTTTAACATATCGCTTCCAAAAATTCCAGACATTCACAAGAAGCGGAATAGTTGATCGTTCTTCCTGTTTTTTTTGAGCGGTCGTTTATCTTTTTTATTAGCTGAAACCTTCTGTTTTGTCCTCTAGAACCCGTTTTAAAACTAATCATAGGTGCCTGTTTTAAGTTCGTAAATTCACAGGGACGTAGTTGGTATATTTGTTCAAGCTGAGTAGCTTTTGTGAAGGACCGCCAATATCTTTGAAATAAAGTGGTAGACAGGACTTTACTATTTGGGAATCTCCTTTCTCACTTCAACGATGAAACGCTGAATCCTTCGAAAAATGCAGTGAACTAGTCCCTGTTAACCATTTCATGTCCATTCCCCAATATTTCCCCTGATTTGCGTACCATATGGAATAACTAGGCAATTCCCTCCGGTTCATTGACTCTGCCGCTGCTCTGCTCTGCTCAGCTTTTCCTGCTTTTGCTGCTGGACGGCGAGCTCCAGCCCAGGGGTATTTCGCATCATGCGCATTGATTACCCTGAAGGGAAATGAATGAAGCTCCACGCACCATAGGGCCGTTGTTCTCCGCGGCGACCTAAAGAATGAATCACCTCTCAATTTATGGCAACGTTTTTTGCGAAAAGGATAAGTGAGCAAAAAAAAAAGATGTTGCGTTACGCCGAGTACTGGAAACATGCAAATGGAAATCATTGGTCACAAACTATTAGGAGCAGAAAAATATTAACAAATTCATCTCCTTTAATTCATAGTTTGTATTATACTTTTTTAGTTTCTCTTCATGTATTTATCAAAAACTTCCAAATCAGTTCATGGGCTAGAACATCTTAGAGTCACAAAGAATAGACTTGTAGATCCCTTGAGAATAAAATTCTTCTTTATTTGTGTTTCACCTCACCACTGAGCAAATCTTAACGAATTCTCGAAAATCATTCCAGAGCTGTCGCATTGCGGCAACCTCGACGGAAATCTTTCATGTTCTGGAACTCACCCTTACATCCTTGAAAGTGTAGTTGTTGGATGAAATGTTGATTGGATTAACCCTCCAAATAAGTTCAAATTTCAGACTTCATAAGTCATTTTTCATCCTTAAAATGAGGAGAATATTTTCTAAGCCACCGAAGTCATTCATAGGAAAGATACTATGTGTTGCGGATTAAGTAAGACCATCATAGTAATGAAGTTTCCGCACTAATGAAGTTTTTTCAGCCGGATACATTATCAATCCGTCAATGTACCAACCATACACTTTGCCGGCCACGACAGCGGCATGTTCCACTGGCGACGCTTCGTTTAACCAAATGATGGATCCCTCAATGCTTGGTAAGCATCCCTCAATTTCTGGTTCTCAAAAACTTCGTCATTGCTCCAAAGTTCAACGTTGTGCGTTCGCTTTTCGAATGTTATGTTCGATCGATCCCCTGCGTTATCTTACCCACAGATCTGCGAACACGAGCTATTGGCTGTAAAATTCACCTCTGCGCTTCCTCGCAACTCAGCATTAATTCCTCGGTTCATTCCAGGTCAGAATAACGGCGGCGCTCCGTTCTATGGTTCAACATTCAACTACCCAACATACGACTATTCATCTCCGTTGATACCACGAGTTCCTGGTGCTGCCCCCGCCGCCGGTGCTGCATGTTCGACGAGCACCTCTGGTTCGTCAAGTTCAAACGGATCCGCACAGTCGACGAATGCACCACGGAGTAAGGCCCGAACCACCGCATGTGCGTTCAGCTGATGCACGAATATCCTAGCTTTTGTTTCTGTGTGGGTGTGTGAAAATGTATTAGATGTGAACTTTCTCATCAAACGTTCGCCGAGGAAGAAAAAGCCATCGAATCGCTTGAATCAAAACTCGTTGTGCTTTTTCCATGTGAAGCCTCTTTCGTGAAAGCCTTATTTTTGATGGATGTAAACGTTACAAATTTCCGAGATGTAAATGGGTGTTGCAGCTTTAAAGTGAATAGTGATAGTCAAATGTAAGAACGAGTGCATGCATATTCTTGGTTCAGTTCGGCTTAGCAGAAGGAAATACCTGCATTTCGTCTACTGTTCGTACTACAGAGCTGTACCCTTATTTCTCCTTTTTTTTATCCCTACAAAACCTTATTTTCCTTTCTTTCAAAATCATATGCAGAAAGTTAGTGCATGGTTTCTTCAGTATTTATCCATTAAGTTCCACTTGTGATAGCTAATCTTACTCTGTGCACCTTTTCGAATTCTTTCGGATCCAATGAAGTTCACCTGTCTGATTTTCAGCTGAAGGACGAGAATGCGTGAATTGCGGAGTTCAAGCGACCCCGCTGTGGAGGCGAGACGGCACTGGCCACTACCTCTGCAATGCCTGCGGCCTTTATCACAAGATGAACGGCCAGAATAGACCGTTGGTGAAGCCGAAGAAACGACAGGTGAGCGTTATTCTCCAACGTTCGTTATGATCATGGAACTCCCTGGCGCACGCCCGTCGTCAACATCAATCAGCGCCGTTTATCACTTATCAGCAACCGCTCATCACGTTCTTTTCGTCTCGCGCATATCTGATATGTTTGACCAGCAGATTATGACGCCCGCGGTGCTTGTTAGTTTACACCTCCTCAACACGGCGGCGGCCGCCGGTATACGGTAGCGACACCTTTGACTGCTGTGCTCTACACTATACACGCACTCCCTGCGCGTTTATGAACAGGTTTCGAATACACCGTACTAGGACGTTTGTCTGTCGAAGCACAGCGCAATGTGTGGATGATTCCCTCCCTCTCAACAAACATTGGAAACTAGTGAAGGCTCGAATTACTGTTGATGATCTTATTTTCTGTATTATGAACGAAACCAGTTGGAAATTCTTCAACGAAGCAAAAGTTGAACCAAGATTACTGCTTGAAATGGAAAAATAACGTCTTTGATGTTACTACTGTTCAGACCCTCATCCAGGCCTGGAAATATCCATAAACCCAACCGAAACTAGAGCAAGATTTCTGCTGAAATTAAAAAAAAAACTAGAGTTCACGGAAAGAAAGCTTGAGAAAGGCGTGTTACTGACCGAAATAAGGAGATTTGTAATGTTATTGCAAAGCAATGTTGCAGTATACCGTATAACACACAGGCAGAAGCAATTTTAAGTCTTACTGCAGTATAGGACAGATTCATGCCACCAAATTTACTTTGGTCATCAAAAATAGCGGGATATAAATAGGATAACGGGTGACTTATTGTTTTTAAATAAAGTAAATAATAAAGTCTCTAATATTACAAGCTTTCTTGTAATTCCGTTATAAAAAAAAATCAGGAAATTTGAAGTGAAACACTTCTGGCATAGAGAAATCATAACCCCGCTTTGGATAACGATTTCCAATTGTTTACAAGCGAAAGTTGACCTCCAAAGGAGCTCGTGATACCATCAGCGAGCGAGTCGTCAATTAAGAAATGCAATCCGGAGGCGCTGACGCAACGAGCATCATCCTCACTCGAACGGTGCGCTGTAACAGGTCACGACCTTATATGTCAGTCATCCTCACAGTTACTATAGTAACATTGAAAGCTGTAGAACTTATATACTGACCCCACTTGTAGGCGTCATATACGACGCAGTACGATGTTCATGTCGCATCGAATTTGGCGTCCACGGAGCACAGTGACCATGTCGCGTCATGTATTCCATGTTGATAAGAATCTTCAGTGTGTTTCGTGCGACCTTTCAGTTCGCGAATTTCCCGTAAATCAACACCTACTGTGGAGGACCGCTGAGTGCCGACAACCTTGAAACAACTGTACGGGAGGGTTTGAAAGTGATATTCGTGGGTACCGTGGCTCCAATTGTTACCACGCTGAGATGTGCGAGGGGATAAATATTTTTTTGAGTGTTCTTCGGTTTAACCGAGTGTGGTTTTGACTTCAAGTGTTGTAGCAAGGAATCAATGTCTTGAAAAGTGTTTTATGCTTTCTCTTGCCTCGATTCTGAATCCAAAAAACAGAAAAAAAAGACCGACACTAAAAACGGTTTCTATTAACTTTAATAATAGCCCTAGAAACCTCCAAACAGACAGAAAAACATGTCGTAGATATGTAGTATTAGTGCTTTTTTTACTTTGCTTTGCAGAAACCGAGGGAATTATCTGAATTACAGGGCTGCACTCACAAAAAAAAGATAAGAAAACGTATAAATAGTCACACAATATGCCATAAGCCTCGTAAAACCCTTGGCGATATCTTTTCTTTGTTTTTTTTCCATATGTTTGTTCCACAAACTACAAAAAATCTGCTTCACGAAGTGTTCGAAAATAGCACAAGCCTTCGTTTCATCTTTATTGTACGCTGAATCACTCGAGATCTTCAGATAAGAACGAGTCCCTAACTTCATGTAAGGATTCAATTAGACTATTAGATAGATTGGGTTTCGATTTCTCTGTAAATGGTGACAGTATCGCTATGAAATTTTCTGAATTACAGTCTGAAAGAATCAGAATGTCTTAACTTCGGTTGGAATAATCTGGCTCAACAAAACTTGTTGATATTAATTTTCGTTTTTAGTTTTTTTTCAACATCTTTTGCGATCTTCTGGGTTACGAACCAGTCAATCGTGAGCATCCACTGGGTTTCGATCTCGTTCTAAATGATCCAGAAAACGACAGTATCCCATTCAAATTTTTTAATCTATAGTCCTAAAGGATTGAAATGTTCTTAAGCGATCGATGATTTGTTAAAAGCGAGGTTACCTCAGCATATCTTCAGGTTATTCAGAGTATCTTCCCGAGTTCCTATTAGAATGCAAAATGCAAAACAAGATAGGATTATAGAAAACATATTTTTTAATCAAAAATTCGTTCGATGACGTTTTCCATTGCTATTTTTACGAGCTCGGCAAACAGACTGTTTTCAGAGCGCCCAAAAACGAACTGGTGTCGCATGCGTGAACTGTAAGACAAATACCACAACGCTGTGGAGGAGAAACGGTGGAGGTGAACCGGTCTGTAATGCTTGTGGGCTCTACTACAAATTACATCAGGTAAGACACCATACCTTCGCAAACATCAAAGTTCTATAGGACCTCCTCATAAAATGGCATAAACTCTTATTAAATGAAAATGAAATCTTGTAAGAGGTACAGTCGCAGTCCTAGAAGATGTCCGTCTTGTTGACATGCTACCTCATTTGTTGGTACCGTATCCATATACTAAGCTAACCAATATCCGGGAGTCTAAACATAATTTGATTTGTGACGCGATTTACCACCACATTACGCATCGGATCAAAGAAGCCGCCGCAAGGAGTTACGTGGGATCGAGATTGCTTAGATAAGCAACAACGTCTTCATAGGTACACATCTACCGCCTTCAGCGGTCCTATCAAACACCTGTGATCGCCGACACCTTTGCTTCAGAACACTTCTCATAGCATTGGTTTCAGGTAGAAAGACCTTTGACAATGAAGAAAGACGGCATTCAGACGAGGAATCGAAAGATGTCAACGAAGGGGAAAAAACCAAAGGTTTGTTACATAATTTGTATCCTTCTCTGGAGCTTGACGGAACCACTTAAAATTGTGGATAAAAATGAGACATCTAGACTGAAGAACATGTTATTTACCTTGTGAATTAGACATGGTTCCAATTCACTTATCAAAAAATCAGTTCTAGTTCAGAGAATACGAAAAATATGCGTCACATTTACAATATAATATCAAACCATACAAAGTTTTTTCTACATAAAAATCGTTTCTAACTAGAAAAAGACCAGAAGAGCTAGAAAAGAAAACAAGAATGGATCACATAGAATGAACAGCATGGTTACGAACTGCATGGTTTTTATATTAAGTTGTGATGATAAAAAGAAATATTTTTATGGTCGAATACTTAAGAAAGAAGATACTAATACTACTACTTTCTTATTAATAGTGCATCTGAAAATAAAAAATGGAAATTCGTAGCGAAGAATCCGTTATCAATAATTTACCATGATCAATTATAGGTTGAAGACACGACTGGTTGGGGTAATATGAAGCCAGCACCAATGTACGACATGAAACTTATGCCGACACCGTACTTCCCTGGTCAACCCACCTATCCGACAGGACTGTTCTTCCAGCAATAGTTAACGATACAGGCTGCCTACAGTTTCCTCAAGTTCACTTCTCCGCCTGAATTCCTCCCCGTGCCTACCGTATTTGCCTACATTTGTGTACCATTCCTGATACTCGTTCTGAGTTGTGATCGCTCGAGTCCGCCAGCATATCTCCCTCTGGTCCAGACTGCTGCACAGGCTAAGGGCCCTACACGGCTGCACCATAAGTGCTGTTGTCTTGTACAGTATGTGAAGTATTTATGGTTTATTGTAGAATTTTTATTCCTCTCTTGAACATATTGGGTATACGTTGTCCGCCGCATTATCGTTGTGTTCCTTCAGCGCTGCACACGCGAAGCGAGTACAGTACGGTGCAATAGAGTATCTCCTAGTACGTCGTTGTCAAGTTTAAGATATCTTTCATAAAGCCTCCAAAGTTATGTGACCATACGTACTTGCGCGAAATTCAAATGATGATTGTGATCGTTCTTACACCATTGAATTTACTTTCTCTGATCTTTACTTGAGATTTTTTATTTCTAATAAAATAATTTATGTAGAACTAAGAATCATGTAGAAGCAGTGTTCAGAGAGAAGAGTGAGAATGTTTTTCTTCAAGACAGACGGTCCGATGTTTTCACAACGTATGTGCTTGCCAATGGCCGCAGGAAGACAGGAAAAAGTACGACATGCGCTGCAAAGTTCATGTGCTATATGGTGAAGCGCTTTTTTTCGAAGCACGCGGAAGGCGAGAAAAACGCGATGCGAGGAACATTATCGGGGGAAAGTTTGCTGTAAAAAAAGCACGATCGAAACACGAAGCAGCAAATGAAGACGAATGCGCATCGGTCGGCGGGAGAGATTTGTTATTTGGTCAAGCTTAACCTTTAGAAAAGAGAATCGTTTGGAAAAAGCATGAGAGAAGCTTCGAAACATTTCATAAAAGAGACGATAAGATGTATGAATGTCTGTAAGAGTCCACGCTACAGGTGTTTTCTGATAAAAACTCAGATGTTGCTGAAATTTTTAGGCTTTTCACTTGGATTCTTAAAGGTGGTGGTTCGCTTCAAAAGCTTTCTATCCAGATTCTAAGCCTGTGCTACATCCATACAACCAAGATATTGTTTTAGTAGTATTAGTAAAAATTAATGGGAACAATTTTGCTCTTTCCCTTCATAAATAAGTTACTGATGCATTAAAGTCATATATTATAGACTTATATAATGATATTTGTCACAAAAGTTCTTGGAAAATTTTGTCATACACAAAAGCTAACAGTACTAGAAAAATAACCGTCACTTTTTTAAAATTTGGATGGCGAATGTAATCACAAACGTTACTGATCCTAATTCTAAATTTATAATTTGCTACTTTTTTATTTATGCCAATTCTTCTTCTTCATTCTTTTCCTCAATCGTTTGACTCTTAGTGAACCAACGACATCATGAGACAAAACTCAACCTTCTTTAAACTCCTCGAAACTCTTTATTTATTCTTTAAATACGTATTCTTGGTGGCGTTTTTAACTTCTAATTGTGTAATCCGCACCAAATACAACGGTTGAACGAAATCCGTCCATAGTGAGTGATGTGCTCCTAAAAATCCACGAATCCAGCTGATATTCGATCAGTAAACTAAAGAGCACTTGAAAAGGCCTCAACAAATCCGAAAGATAAAATAGCCCGCGGTAACCACCGATTAAAAGGGGGTTATTGTAGTGAAGTTTTCACTTGTGTGGAACATACCTCGGGTACTTTCTGATTCCGCTAAAAATTATAAAATTGTAACATTTTCATAGCGTTCACGGAGTTGTAACATAGTCTCAAAGCGCCCAGAAAGAATCATTAGTCAACGAACACAAAAAAATTCCAGATAACGTTATTAGAACGTGAGGATGAGAACAATCCGTTCTCAGCTTTTCCGGATTCATTTTTTTAGAAGACAAGAGTATTTCGCCAACAAACAGGTGTCCTCCACATATCTTCTGCCATCTAACTCACAATTATTTTCCGATAAAAAAGGCGCCCAGTAAATCTTAGCGCATGATTTATGTTAGTGTCAACTGCGATGCTGGTCACTTGGCAAGCGATCTCCTTCGTCGTCGTTTTCAGTGCCTTTCCAGGCAACGATGTTCACTCAATTTGGCAGATAAATGTGGGCTTTGCTGTTATGAGAGTTCCGAATCATAACACCTTAATTACTCGCGGTCACAACAATTTGCCCATTGGCGTTTTCGTCTCCCTTCTCATACCAACACATCACAATCCACAAAAATCGACCAATTAACTTCTCACTAATTTCCGTAATTTGATATAATTTTCTTGTCAAATCCTTTCGAAAGCCGCATTCTCCTACGGCAAACGCAACATCTGCGAAGAATGCACTCACAAGTCGCTAAACAGCATGTTCACCTACGAAATAATTCCTCAAATTCATATTTAGGATGATTTTGACATCTCCTGTCTCCATTCAACACTGGAGTAGTTCTTGTTCGATGTGACGGTCTGCGTCTCTGCTGCCTCTTCTCGTTCCTTATCGTTCATCATAGATCGCAATCTCCCGCCTCGCCGAGGAGTCGCTGACGACGGCGACGAACCTTCGTGTTCAGGTGCAAGTCGACGTCAACAGGGACATTGTTTTAGTCGCATTTCCCTGGAATACCACCAGGATGAAATTGTAACTGTTATGGAACGAGTCTTTATGAACATGCACATCATCGAAGAGTAGTGCGGAAGAAACTAAATCTTTTAAGAGTATCACTTTGGAAAAAAAAGGATGGTAAAACCAGAAATAATGCAGAGAACTCCACTATACCTCAGTCATCCTTGCAAAATAACGGCGGCGATATCGTATACATATCAAATGATGAAATCTTAAAGAACAACGCTGTCATCTGCTCATTACAAGCGCAAGCGCACAGTCTGTCATTAACTAGTTCTATTTGGAATTGTCCATTTCACAGTCTGTAACGAAGTCAAAAAGCGTTTTGCTGAGATGAACGTTGCTTTTTAGCCTTCTAATAGGTTCACATTTCTGTGAGCCACTGCATTACAACTACATATTTTCAACTGCTTTTCAAGTGCGTAGTTGGGCTGCATGTTTTTTTCCAGCTCAGAATGTGGTTTATGGAAGCTCGGGAACTGAAAAGCACAGCTGCGGATTAGCAAGGGTGAGTCCGAAGTAATTGCGCCCGAAGGATATATGATATATAGTGGATATATTTTTCGAAGAGTAAAATGATAATTACATGTTTGTAATCTGCATACCATTGCGAACAATTTGATAACTCAAATAATTAATTCCACGGCTGTCAAAATGCTGAAAATTTGACTAAGGATTTTGAAAAATCGACTAAAGTCTTATGTTTCAGCTCTATAAATGAGCGACATAGTACCTTAAAAATTTTTTTCCCTTTCAAATTTTGGATCAAAACTTTTCATGCGATTTTACAAGTAGCTCATTTTTCTGTGGTTTAAAGGTATCACTCCACGAATCTGGGGTGGTGCGGGTTTCAGGTGGGTTATGCCAATACGGAGTCGTAGATTATGGATAGAAGGGTGATTCCGTCTATTTCCTCCTAATTTTTGTAAAAAACGGCCAGGAAGATACGGATAAGATAGATATCGCGCTATTTTCTATAACGAGTTCGATTGAAGCGCACCAGCCTTGTGCATGAGCCGAATTTCCCGGGCCGTTTTTTGCGGCAATTAGGAAGAAATGGACGAAATCACCCTCCTCTCCATAATCTACGACCCCGTATAGGAACTCTCCACCTGAAATCCGTACCACCCCAGACTCGTGGGGTGATGCCTCTAACGGGAATTTCTTCAAATATCATGTGGATATGTTTTTGCAAGAGGAAAAGATCAATTGAACGGTGCTGATTTCAAAAAATTCTGTATCATTGTACCTTATGAATTACGTTAATTTGAATTTCCTTAGTTAATTTTGGAAAACCTCCGGCTAGTATTGACACCTTCCGTTCGTCAACCGTTAAACTCGTCACTCTCGTGAATAATTTGTACGATAACGTGATCAAGTTTGTGAACTCAGTCAAAGGTTGTTAAAGGCATCACCTCACGAATCTGAGGTGGTGCAGATTTCAGGTGGAGTATTCTTATAAGTGATAGTAGATTATGGAGAGAAGGGTGACTCCGTCCATTTCTTGCTAATTGGCGTAGAAAACTATCCGGAAGATTCGGCGCCTCACAAGGCTGGCGCGCTCCAGTCGAACTCTTTGTAGAAAATAGCACGACGGAACGCTCGAAGCCGTATCTTCCGGGCCGTGTTTTTACGGCAATTAGGAAGAAATGGACGGAATCACCCCCCTCCCTATAATCTACTATCCCGTATACGAATACTCCACCTGGAATCCGTACAACCTCAAATCCGTACAGTCAATGAGAACATTATGCATGAGATTTTTGAATTTAACTTAAATAATAATAACAACAAATAATCCGACTCGTGTTTTTACCTTTACAACGTTAAAAATAATGTGACATGATGGCTATTTATATCAAGCCCAGGATAACATATACATAACTATATATACATACTCACATGGGTATGCACATACATGAGCAAAAATACGAAAAAATATTTCGAATGCTTCGAATATCCACCTTCTCAAATGTTTTCGGAAGTTAAATCTTGAACAAATGAGCACATCCATGTCAGATTGCAAAATTCCTACTAAACGTATACAATACACAGGCAATTTTCAATGGTGATTAAACCTATTTAATTACTCAATCTATTAATTCAATTGTTTAGTTAATTTAGTTGTTTTTTCCAGGTTATGATAATTATTTTAATTATAAGTATTAATACTTATAATTGAGTATAGTACTCTGCCATTGAAAAATACAAAACGCTTTGGTGTGGATTGCTAGAAACGGAATATGTCCTCGGCCGATTGCAAGTAGCAGTACCATTCCTTTTATCCCCTTTGTCGGATCCTAAAAATATAGCATATTGGATTCTTTTCGATTTAAAATAAAGAGTATAATTGTGGCTGGACGGTGCAGCGCAGTCGGGAGAAGGTTCTGTTGTGTCTGCACGATCGATTGGCGGTTCGAATCCCACTAGTGCCAACCAAGCCTTTCATCTCAATCTCAAGGTCAATGAATAGGTACCAGACTTGTCTAAGAGTATAAAAACAGTGTCTTGATTCATAGGGTAACCTCTACAAGTCATTGTACAGGCAAGACACGCGTTCGTAAACCCCAAACGATGCTGAACTGAAGTGAACGTGGGGGCGCACTTCAAGAGGATATATCAACGCTGAGTACTTTATCAGAAGCGTAATATATATCCGTATCGGACCGGGGCAATTTTATCACACGGAGGTCCGCTAACATCATCTGACTAAAGCGACGACGACGAAATATGGAAAAGATTGTTAACAAGGGCGCTTGCTTCGTTTGGATAATCCTCAGGATACTTTATCCATTATCCTTTAGAATTGTATTTGAAAACACCTACGGAGAATCTACATGGAACTTCTCTACTTTTGTCGGCAAGTTAGAAAACAGAAAAATTCGAATTCATTTGGATGAGGTTTCGAATTCGAATAAAATCAAAGATTCGGGTAAAGGGTCAAATAGGTCCACAAATTCGATCATTCGGAGAACTCTAGATGCGCAGTGTGAATATGCAAAAAATTGCTGAGTGAACTATGGTCCAACAAGTGTTTTCGAATATGAAACGCACATTACTTGAACTTTCGCGATGGGAAATTAGAGCAAAGATTGGCGCGATTTACACAAGTCGTAATAATGACATAGCAAAGAATCTTGTTTTTACTCTCAAAGACGTTTACATTCTACATAAGAAGCTGCTGGGCACAAAATATGAGCACTATCATCTCTGAAATTCACGCATGTCAGCGATACAGCACGAGAAAAAGGCACTCTCTCAAATATATTCGTTAGTGTGTCACAATAAACAATAAACAAAGAGGAGGCGCCATCAGTCTGAAAAATTTGTAGCGCTGAGAAAGATTTAGTTTGAACTCAAGCTATTCCAAAGTCCCCTTCAATTACATTTCTGGTTTGGATGTCACGAGAATTTCTAAGCGAGATATGCATATCTTATTCCTGATTTTTTGAATGCAGTGACGTCCTAAAAGATTGAACAGTCTGTCCACAACCTTTTGATTGATCATATTCGGCACCGAGAAGATCACTCCACGAATCTACTTCTTCACATCGAAATGCTGTTCGTTTGAAAAGTCCAGCTAAACAAGTGATGCTAACTGGATTGTTAACCACAAATGACTTATGACGGCTTTCCTTGTTTTCTTAATCATACCAAAATATTTGAACCACAATTTCTTTGGCGATTCTTGGAGGAAGATGGATAGCTAACCCTCAGCTGAATTTCATTTCACAATTCGTGCTCCATGAAGGAGGAAAAACAAGCATACCTTCCTATACCACACTGCTATTGTGTGGTGAATCTGTAATTGTCAGACATTTACGCAGACGAACTCTCTAATAATGCTGGAAATATAGGAGTAAACCTGAGTGATGTGAAGCCACAGCAATTCCTGCCACCTTAGCGCTTTCAATCAACTTAAAGGAATCACCCCACGAATCTCGGGTGATGCAGGTTTCAGGTGGGTTATGCCTATACGGCGTCGTAGATTATGGGGATGAGGGTGGTTCCATCCATTTCTTCCTAATTTAAGTAAAAAACGGCCAGAAGATGCGGCGTCGAGCGTTCCAGGGCGCAGTGCTCCACGAGTTCGATTAGAGCGCGCCAGCCTTGTGAACCATAATCTACGACCACGTATAGAGATAACCCACCTGAAAGTTGCACCACTCTAGATTCGTGAAGAGATGCCTTTAAATGGTAATCTAACTTTCAAAGAATTTTATTGGCTATGCACTCTTTTACATTACTTGACTTACTCACATGATTATAATAGGGCCAGAGTGACAAGAAGCCCGGTCGGTTACGTAAGCGACTGCCCAAGAAGCAGTGGAGATAGCGGTTGGAACCGAGGTGGGACCATCGCGAACTGCAACGATGAGCGATGTTATCAAACGTCCCCTCTTTCTTGACCGCTACGCTTCACCGCAAAGCTGCAAAGCACAGTTCTTCAGCTTTACGTAATCAAGTGGCGTAACCTGACAGACACAGTGCAACAGCGGAGCTCAGATATCCTAAAAATTCAGAGCTCCAACAGAAAAATTCTGAAAAATCTGACAAAATTGGTAAACTGATCAATCTAACGCAATGTCTGGAGCCTTCTTATTTCCTAAAAGTAAAAGTAGAACTGTGCTCAGAGAAAGATAACAACAGGTAAAGTGTGGCATTCACAATTTTCCTTGTTCAGCTTTTTTCAGAATAGTAAACACTGATAAAAGCGTCTACGGCTGATGCAATCGCTCCCGCATGTAACAACTCCGTGAACGTATTCTCGTTAATCGGATAGCAGTTGCCGAATTCAGAAGAAGAAAAAGTATAGTAGGGTCAAAACGATATGAAGCACGGTGCAATTGCGTACGCGGCTTCTCTCGAAGCGGTGCGGTGGAACGGAGCGGTTACGAGCGTAATGGAGGCCTTGCTGGCACCAGCCATCGCTGAAGTTTGCGACGGTGCCAACTCAGTTCCAACTGCTGCCTCCACCGCGCCGTTTCGAGCAGGTACCCAAATGCACTGTGCTTCATGTCGTTTTGACCCAACTATAACTCTCGTCACTACCATCACTCATGTTCTGGGATATCGCTTGCAAGGGTAGAATTTATGGATACTGAGTCCTGAGATCTAACCAAATGTTCAGAACCTTTGCTAAGAAGACAAATAAATGTACATCTACGTATGCAAATTCAATCTCTGTTGAACAATGGATTAACTCAACTGAGCCTTGAAAGATATTGTATTTGGAAGAGAAGAGGTGAAAGCCCGATAACTCCTGGAAAAAGAACCGGAATTGGGAGTTTCAGAGTGTTTACGCTCTTAACGGAATTAAAGGAATTGCAGGAACATTTGATACTTACAACAACATAGATGAAAAATTTATTCGAACAGTGAAGAGCCCGAAAAACAGTTGCGGGTATAGGATCAGCGATAGTCCTTCACAGTATGTAGTTTATGAGTGGTTCAGTAAGAAGTAGCTGAACTTTTGACGTCGAAGGACTGCCCTAGAATCTACACTTCCACTATATTCCTCTACTCTCAACTTAAAAAGAAACAAAATATATTTTACGAATTCAAAAGCGATAATCAGTTCTAAATTTTGAATTGCGAGGCCCATGGCGACCAGGATGAGGATCAAAGGTAGCCGTGTCGATGGTTTTATCCTCCCAGACAAGTCTGTACCATTTTATCGAACCGGAGGGATCAAAACTATGGTTGGCTACAGCGCGGTCGCGGTAAAGTTGGCAGGTAGTAAGTTCATAGATAGTGGTAAATGTATAATAGTAGCCATAATAAAGCTTGTGACATGCACAATTTAAAGACGTGCGACAAAATGCTGGATTTGTTCGAAGCATAGCGGCGATGAGGATGCACAGCCGAACAGGTAACGCAAAATAGAAAAATGTAGGGAGACTTCTTGGGCAAAAAATCTTTTTTTTTTTGTTTGCTTTGAAGTTTTTTGACCTCATTTTTGAACATTTCTTGTGAAAAACTGCAATATTCTGGGCGTAAGAAAAACATCGCTAGAAACAATGAGCATCGTTGTACCTGTTGAGGACCTCCAGGAAAGGAAAATGAGTAAGAAATTAACGCTAAATGCGAATATTATGTTCACCTTCGGGTCTCCGACCTCATCGATTAACTGATTTCTCCTTTATTCATTGTCAAAAAAAATCCTTACCCACCATGGTTGTTGCGTACACCTATGACGAATGTTACGCTAATTTTATACAAAAAAATTCCATCCTAATATTGGTTATTACTTGTTTGATGCTGATTTTATCGTACCGTCTTATCTCCTTCGAGAAGGTCTGGTGCAGTAGGTAAGAGGTTCCGCTGTGTCCGGACGATCGATCGCTGGTTCGTAACCGCCGTTGTGCCAACCAAGCCCTTATTCCCTTTTGGGTCGATAAATTGGTAATAGACTTCTCTGGAAGGATAAAAATACTGAATTGATACCGCGACTAGCTTACGCAAGTCATTTTATAGGCTAGAGATACGTTGGTTAACCTCAAAAGATCCTCAATTGAAGTGAACGTGGTGGCGCATCCCAAGCGGACTGATTAATGACACACACTTTATCCGTCTATCCTTTATCCCCTTCGAACCACTGGCTCACTAATCCGTTATTTTACTAAAGTTTTGCACATTAGAGTATTTTACTCCCACACCAGCACTGGTCGGCCATTCAGAGCGTCCACATATGTGGACAATATAATGCACAGCTCCTCTGAGTCCTTATGTCTATGTCCCGGACAGCTTTCACTGCAGACAGCGGAGCACGTAACTCAAAGGCATAACCCCACGAATCTGGTGGCGGCACGGATTTCAGGTAGAGTCTTCGTATGCGGGATAGTAGATTATGGAGAGGGGGTGATTCCGTCCATTTCTTCCTAACTGCCGTAAAAAAAATCCCGGAAAATACGGCTTCGGGCGTTCTGGCGCACTATTTTCTACAAGGAGTTCGACTGGAGCGTGTCAGCCTTGTGCGGCGCCGAATCTTCCGGACCATTTTTTTAACGGCAGTTAGGAGGAAATGAATGAAATCACCCTCCTCCCCATAATCTACGACCCTGTATACGAATACTCCACCGGAAATACGTACCACTTCAGATTCGTGGGGTGGTGCCTTCAAACGGGTGTGATGAAAAGGCTATGATCCGGTGTTGGATGATACGAATTCAGTACAAACTCCACTACTTTAGAGAAAAAAAAACGTCAACCTGCATATTTGCTTATCATCTACCCTAACTATTGGCGCAGATCCATGATTCCTTTATGATGACAGCGCCAACGGTTGCAAATCAGGATCAGCTCCCCTTACACGAACCTCCAATGTTTCGAAGCTCACATTCTGAGTGTGCGACGAATAAAACTACTACTGATATCACTAGACGTTTCTTGCAATCCTCCAATCTAATTCGACTACTACGTATCCTGTGAAACATCCTACTAATTCTCAAAGAAAGATGAACGAAATGCAAGGAGCTCGTTGGATTCGTTTTGGAAAAAAACTGGAACTGGAACGGAACGTCTTATTCGCTTAAATACCTGAAGATTTCTATTTCTGAAGATCTTATCGATGTCCTAACATTGGTAAACTATTAAGGAAAAAAACTGACTCTTTCTTGTTTTGAGAAAGAAAAGTAGAACATTTCGAAAACAAGCAATTTTTTCAGCTTACAACAAACTACTGATCATACAAAGAATTCCCAGCATTATGATACAAAGTAGAAAATTAGCAGGCACTTTTCGATTATATAAGGCGTCCCTGTAATAATAGAGTGTAACGCTTCATGGACTACAAAACGAGCGGACGACTAAGTGAGTAATCAGATGCCTACGGAAAATGTTTGTTTTCATCTCCAGTATTGACTAGCTTAACTTCACTGCCGCGCAGCAGCTGAATAGGTGTGGCTGCGTGCTTTTTTCTCACTATGCAGTCTCGCCGTTGTTTTGATTCTTCGGCGCAGTGTTGAGGCAAGAAAAACGTGTTCACATACGTCTTTCCTCCAGGACACAGTCGATAATTGCAAACAATTTGCCGATGATGAAATTGTAATTTCAGAATAGGGATAGGCCGCTGAAAATATAATGAAAAATGTTTAGATATATAATATAATGAAAAAATGAAATAATTTTCGAACAATCCATTCCAACGAAAGAAGATACTGAACGCGATAAAATCCTAAAACTAATCCCAGTATATCAACATGAAAGACCATATTCACAAGAATCCAAAGACATAAATTCTATCAAACAACCGTCGAACATCAAAATGCTCGAAGCCGTCAGAGAAGCACATAACATGAAGATGTACAGCATAACACCCGAGCAAACTGAGACCTGCAGTAACGATGAATAGAGACTAGAAGAGAGAGGTAGTTGTGTAAAGCTAATAAAATCTATTCCACGGCAATTACAGGAATGCCGTATGAGACAACTGATGCTCCGGTGAGATATGGTAGTTTGCACTTGTCTCTAGCTCGATGCATTGCTTCGACGAGTAGACGAAGTCGGCTGCAGCTACCATCTGTACCTGTCAGAGTGCGATTCCCATCAGATGAAAAGCATAAGTCGACCTAAGAAATTGATCAATAATTCACGGGAACAATAGTGTTGCCTTAAATAGCAACTTCACAAAACGTCATTTAGAGACATGAAAGATCTCGTATTAATCAAATATAAGATAAAACTAACCAAAAAGACCAGAAGAGACAACGAACTAATTTCAGTGTGGAAACTCACCAACGCCATAAAATAACGGTCGATTTCCCCATCTGTAACAGTCCACAAACACCCAACGACAGAGGGACACTGGGCTACGGTATAGTCGTGTACAGAACTCTTACCGTCCATACCCCATCCGAGTGGTGTGAGTTTCACGCTAGAAATGAGATTTCTCTTGTGTTAAATGGGTACATCCTCCTCAAAGTCAGTAGAAAGTTCCGATCCGAAAACGCAAGCATCTTGAAAATTCTCCTGCATTGAACTCTGCTATTACTTTTTCATCTTTCAGAAAATACTCTAACCACTAGGAATTCTTTATCACTCTTTCGATCGAAGGAAAGATTCCCGAATTCCCAAAGATTGCAAAAGGATCCTTTCATTACTTATCTTAGTGAGCAACAGCACGTGTAGCTCAAAATAGACGTGAACAACTGACCTTCCACATCCCATAAGTACGCTTACAGCATTGATCGTGTTCTCACTGATGACACGTCTACTGAAGTACCTGGATCCACTCCCATGACCCATATAGCTAAACGTAACTGCTTCTTTGCACACATTTCCATAATAACTAAGGTTATCACGAACACCACTTACAAGAACACATCACGCGCTCGAAGTGCTTCTTTGACTACTTCGGGGTCAGGGATTTTGCCAACAACTCCGTTCCAACCAAATTTCGATACATAATCTGTGATCCGCCTCTGAGTGTCACCAAGGTTATTGTCTGGGTCCAGTATGTAAAACGCATTCGAAGCATTTACTGCTACCGGCACCTACGATTATGAACTTTAGCAGCTATGATGAAAATATCGCATTGTTAGAGATGAGATTTGAAAATTCGTTCAAAAAATAATTTATAATAATAGCTTCTAATTAAATTAAGAACCCCAACCTCTTTTCTCATTCGCAAAGTCTGGAAAAGAGCATGGATAGAAGGGATTCGGGCTACATAAGGACTGTTGCGGAATACTGGTATGACTTCCCACGGAAATGTTGTTAAATCCTGAATAGTAGGTGATAGACTTCAACTAGAAAAACTAGAAAAAAACCCGAGAACAATTTTCAAATGTTTACCGGACAGACAATCAGAAACGTATAACACGGGCCGGAATCACTTGTTATGCCGCCGTTAACAGTTGCTGTTGCTATTCTATAACAAATTTTCATTAGTCGTATCGTAACTAAAAAAAATTGGAAAAACATACTTCGGGAAAAATTCTTGTATAGCTTCCTTTCGAGAGGATAGACCTACAAAATCGCAAATCCTTTCAACAATGCATGCCCATTCTGCTTTTTCCAATTTGGCAGCTAACGACACCAATTCCTAGAAATAGAACGAAAATAGATAACAGATGGCTGCAGAATGGTTCTATTAAAGAAATCATCTAAGGAAAGTTTTTGATGAGCAACGAAGAATTATCAACACTTACAGTGCTGTGTGAATTTAATGTGAAGGATGGATTCCGAAACGTTCTACCTCACTTCCTTCTAGCCAGTATATCTTCATAAACGATCAAAGAATTTTGAAAAACATTATTGATATTTTAAGGTATGATATAGCCCTTTAGCGGAAAAAGTCGCTCCATTCTTGATCTTGCGTGTGTGCGTTGCATTCGAGGTGCATTCTGCAAGGTGCTCCTAAGAATCTCTGTAGAAAATCACCCAACCATTCATTGCGCTTATACTAAAGTTGTTGTACTTTCTCATGATGCAATTTAGTTAAACGACGCTTGATCGACACCTGAACCGTGCACAAGAAACAAAAAGCACTTCGTAGCAAATCGGAGGGCTTAGTTGTAGTCTTACATTAATATAGTAATAGCTTAGAAATCAATTTACAACTTCAGAGCACGCGAATTGCTTCATGAAAGAGAAATCTTCATTAGGAAAAGTCGATGTCAATTTCTCACCACATCGATTGAGGGCCAGAAAACTCGGTCATCGCCGGAATGAATAAATGAGCATTTCGACCCCGAGACAACATCAGCTATCGAGCCATCGCAAAAAAAAAAACAAATTCCAAATCTCACTTTGTCCCTTTTATAAAGATAACATAAGACGCAAAGTGAGTTCATCCTGATGAGTTATCGCAACCAGAATAAATGTGACATCACCGAAAAGCCGTTCCTCACTCAAAACAATGTCACAAAGTAGCAGTACAACGAAAAAAAAGAACCCAGGCATCTAAGCTCGCGAATTTAGATCATCCGAACACTCCATATCTAACTAGGCTAAGCAAAGCCTCCACCACCGATGGAATCAGTGCTTTTCCGACAGCAGTAGCCGAAAATTGCCAAAATCAACGAAGACGACAAAGGTGAGAAGAAAGTGATGCACGCAAGATGCTCGATGGCAATGAGGTACAAACCATCTGCCAACTCGTAGCTCCAGCTATCGAAATCCAAGCCTCAAAAAAAATCCGCGACGCAGGCGAAGAAGATGGCTGCGTTCAGATAGACACCACTAGAGTGGTAAAGTAGCTACTTCGATTCAAAAAGAATTTACCCACTCAACTTGACCTGATTTACTTGCCTTATCTAGCCACCTGCTACTACTCTATTCGTCGCCGTTTGCCTGCATGTTCGCCGAGGTCCGCTGCACTTGAGCACAACTCTGTCCAAACCTTTTCGATCAACAGCAAGAGCTCTCTAGAATCCATGCATCCATCAGTGTTCCACATCCCACGAGATAAGACGTTTCTCGTGAACTGCCGATCGACGTCAAGAGACCCGATTACTTCAGGTCAACAATATCAGGTACTACACCGGAACGGAAAGTTGTAAATATAAATTCCACGCTTCTTCCTGGTATTTCACCTCCTTCAGTTGGACTTTAGCAGTATGTTGAACAACAGAACCTCTTTACAATAACTAGGTAACTTCCGGCATAACTGTGCAAGTTATACAGCTCGTACGTGCCCACTGTGAGGAGGTAGCAATCAGATCCGCCCACCCAAAAATACAGTAGATTTCGTTTCGCTTCAGTAACTGATCACCAACGAGACTGGAGCGTTCTGACCAATGAAAAAAGCGGTGGGCTCAGATGAGCTGATCATCGACCGCATATTGTCCGTCTTCCTCTTCCATTTATATCAGCGAACTCTTGATTGAGAAACATGACGGAGTGCAAAAAAAAGTTGCGACTCACCTTCCTTGCTGTGGGGGAAAAAGAGAAAACCTCCAACCGCTCTTAAGAGAGCTAATCAACTGGATCAGAATTATTAATTTATAGTCAAATAATTCTGATCCAGTTTTGGCTACAGCTCAACCAAATCAATAAAAAGCTACTTATTCAACGTCCCAAGATTCAAGGACAGTCGAACATGGGTACTGACTATTTATAATTATTATTTCCTACTCACTTAGTGTAAGCTTCAGGGCACATCGACAAAGTTACCATCTTCACTCGCCTTCATCAAAACCCTCTCCATTCCTTCTCCTTTCCATGCTACGAGCATCATCACGCGAAACCTACGGGACATATGATTTGGACACTACACTACGCCACTTAAGTCATGCTGGTATCTTGACATAAGGAAGACAGAAAATAGAATGGGATACCAAAATCGTCTCGTCGTCGAAAAATGGGATATATGACTAATAATACGAAGGACAACAACAACATCAGAAACAATCAGAGTTGAACCTTCCCATAACTGACACTTTCAATTGTTTGAGCAGGAGATGTTATGTTGAAGATGTTTGAAGATGCCACAGTAAAAGGGTTCACAGCACTCAACCATAGTCGGGTCAAAACGACGTGAAGCACGGTGGAGCTGCGTAAGCGGTTGCGCTCGAAGCGGTGTGGGCGAGCGCCGCGGTTAGAGGATCTCCGCTGCCACCGTTCATTGCTGTTCGTGATGGTCTTACCTCGATTCCAGCCGTTATCTCCACCGCGCAGCTTACGCGACCGCACCGTGCTTCACATCGCTTTGACTCTACTACACAGCAGCACCGTCAAGAGCGGAGTTCCATCTGCAATGCACCTGTAATGCGATGATGTGTCAAAGACCGTTCTTCGATGGAACGGCTTTTTATGCGGAAATATTACTAAAGCCCTCGATCTCGAGAGCTGAAACAACGCTGGATTGACATTACAAGCGCATAAGAACAGCCTATCTTCACCACTTCTGAGCCCTCAACAGGGTAAAAACCCGTCATCTAAGCAGTAAAACGGCAATTCCGGCAAAATACAGATGAATGCCAGGGAGAAAGTATACTTATACTTAGTGTAAAGCAACACGTATTCCATCGCATGACTGTTTCTGCAGTAGTTTAGGCCCAGATGGACCCTGATTTGATTTACCACATTGAAAAAGAAAATACCAACCTTTGCATAAGACAATGGAAGCCGCGAGCCATCAGACGACTGCGAAGCATCTACTAAGCATTTCGCTATGCTCAAACCTTTACGATTCAAAGACATTGACGGTAACATCAAGGGAGCAGCTGGACCTAGCAGGATTTCCTGTACCCGGGGAATGAGGTTCTGAAATGTAGCAATTCATGCGTCAATAACGACAAACAAACAACAACAATGAAGTGCACCTTAAGATCCCTGTCAACGGCTCTTCTTGCTGCCCAGAAAGCTCTTGCGTCTTTTGTCACTTTACCGAGACAACTTGTTCGAGCATTTTCGTCTATTATCTTATCCATCAATGACTTCACTAGATCTACCTTAATGATCATTAATAACGTTTAAATCAAGCAATTTTACGGAATCAGCAAAACTTCGTTTACCTTTGACTTTGGTGCCAGCGGAATTACAATAGGTTCCCTGTCCTTATGTATTTTGATAAGATGAAGTGAACCATCATGCGACATAGCTAGGTGCACCAATGTAAAATCTGGAAGGCTTTTTACTAGGCTCGGCTACGATAAGAAAGGACAGGCAGTTGACGTAACCAAACCTGAGGGAAGTTTCTCAACCATCTTCTTGAAAAGTGTAGGCTGCGAAAATGCGAAACCACTCATTTTGCCTGATAAAAGACGAGAATGTTGCCTTGTTGTCAACATAATTGATTCGGACCACATCATAGCCTCTTCCCATGGACCTTTAAAAGTCATAGAGTGATGCAAACGAAAATTATACTTCAACAAAATATGAGTGACATTACATTTGCTGTACTCTCCCAAGAAGGAGCATATAGGAAAGCGCCAGTCTCTGAACAAGAAAATGTTACTCAAAAAATGTGTGTTGTGTAAACCTCAAAGCTTAAAGTAACGAATGACGCAAAATATTTATAACAGTATTAAAGAAAATCATGTAGCGAGTGAAAAGTTTTAAAAAAATCGGTTTTTCAACATTTCTTCTCCTGACATGTGAAGACAAACCTGTACAGCAAATGGCAATAAGAAGCATACTCCGTCCACGCATCAGCAATTACAGCTTCGTCCAGTTCCTTCTGTTCTTCCTGCAAAATGAAGGCGTTAAGAATTTCATCGACGTAGCTTTACCTTTCGTAGCTGCTCTTCGACAATACTAACAAACTTAAGGTGAACTCTATAAACTAAGATTTTATTAGATATGAGCGAGTGGGTAGAACCAATTCAAATAGAACCACTTTATTTGGGCTCTCTGGGCATTCGATAGGCCCTCAAACATCCAGCGTCAATAGCATAGCAACATAGAGCAAGAATAGCTACATTTACTGTCGCCGCAACTGAAACCTAAGTAAATGCAGCAGAAGTGCTCGAAAACAACAAGGATAGTTATATCACATAACAAAGCAAAGACAAGGGGCGAGCTCAGAATATAGATCATGGGTAGCTATGTGCACTGAGAATTCAACATAATGCTGAAATCTATATCCTTAAAATATTCCCAAACGACATTGTTGAAGGGAGTGTGACTACATATAAAACAAAGTTTGTTGTTTTCATTTTTTTTCTGTTTTCAAAAGAAACTACTTCGAAAAAGTTACAACACGACGCCTGGTGAAGTTTGATAACATTTGATACTACAAACATGTGAAGAAATGAATTTTAGGTCGGCACAGATTTACAGTTCTCTTCAGTTCAAAAAACTCATTGAAATGGTTAGAGTAGTTCCAAAAATCAAAGCAGATCATCATAGATGGTTTTTTGTGGAAGCAATTACAATTACATAGTTGATCAGTGACTTTCTCAAAAACGCAACAAAGAACAAGAATAAATATTAAAACTGAACGAGGAACTATTTAAAAAAAGAACCAAAGGAAAAATGGGATTGACTTTGAAATACACCATAGTAAGATCTCAAATACATGTTACCTACCGAACCCTCACAATCACTAGGATTCAGAGTCCTACAAATAGGAGAGAATAGATATTGAGCCACGGTAGACTGGAAAAAACAATAAAATTTTCAATTTTTATACTAACGTAAATAAAAGAAAGAATGAAGACGTACCATAACCTTATTTGCTAGGGAAGCGCCCATCATCCAATCGTAATGGGTAGGTCGCAAAACCTTCTGGATCCGTTCGAGCTGTGAGATAGCTAGTCGATAGCATATTGTTCGCACTGAGGAGTAGCTACAGACCTGTGAATCAACAATTCAGAAAAAGAAGAAACTTCTTAGAACGCAAAATAAACGCAATGATAGCAGGGACATCGCGGGGTTTTTCATCTTTTGATTGATCGAAGGTCGCAGAACTCTGCTAGAGCGAATACGAGCAATAGATTGCAAGGTTTGTCAATTTAAACGTGGGGTGGAGAATAGATCAAGGATATACCTGCTAGGAAAATAACGGATAGGGCAAATAAAAGTGACCCAAGGGGAAACGTTCCAGGTTACAAAGAAACACATCAAAGGAGAGGAGATAGTTCGCGAACTTGCTTGTAGGAGATGTTAAAAATGGCCACCGTTAACCTCGTGGCACCTTTGAGCCCTGGCCAGAAAGCTGTGGAACGCAGATCGAAGCTGAACAGCTGGAATTGCTGCAGAAGGAAATCAGAAATGGTTTGCGGCAGTTATTGAAGACTATAGGACTTGTTGCGACACATGTTAGTCTTCAGGGTTCCCCACAAAAAGTAATCGCAGACTGAAAGATCAGGTGACTTGGGTTGGCAGTTAGAGCTGCCCTCAGCTAAGAACACTGCCAGGAGTGAAGATTGCGTGAATGTGTTCCATGGTTCGGCGATCTGGACACCGCATTATTGGTCCCATTTTCTTTCAGCCGTAGGTGAATTCGGAGCGTTACATTTCCAATGTGTTCAATTCATTTGTGGCAGCATTAACTGAGGAGGAAAAGGCCTACAGTTACTTCCAACTTTCACCCAAGTGCAACCAACACCTCTCATAAGATTGCAGCAACTTGCTGACGAGGGCTCAAAGGTGCCAAGAGATGAATAGTGGCCATTTTCAACATCTCCTATAAGCAAGTTAGCGAAATATCTTATTCCCTTTGATGTGTTTCTTTGTAACCTGAAACCTTTATTTGCACCACCAGTTATTATAGACATTCTGTTGAGCGCAACAGAAATGGTTGAGGTCAAAATCGTCAATGTGTTGTCTCTTATAAAACCCAGATAAACACAAAACTACTAGGTAGGCAGTGATTCGCTTGCTGCACACAATTGCTCCTCCAAAATCCCATAAACATACCGATGTCATGGCAGATCAAAGATGACAGGTTTCCACTCATTAAACCAGATTCAAGAAAAAACGGTTACAGTGATGGTAAAGATTAGGGAATAAAACTGAAAAAAGGCAAAAATAAGAGGTACCTTCAGAGCGGATGTGATTATTTGTTGTCTAAAAGTTTTAAGCGTGGAATCGTCACGATCCCATCCACTGTCTTCTAAACTCCGCAACCAACGAATGGCACACATTGCAAAGGTCTCACACATAATCGAAGGAGGGCGCTGAAACAAAATTGAATACGATATATAGCGTGCGATAGATTCATTGAATGATTGGACTACACAGATCAAGTACGGATATCTCTGAGTACCGCGATTTCGATTTTAATATGTTTCGGAATAAACATGGACTATACTGCTACTATACTCCTTTAGGTTCAATGGAAGATGGGTATAAGTCTGTGGTTCGATTACACCCATTACACAAGAACAATCAAGTGTTTTATCCTTCTAGAGCCAATAAATTGGTACCATAGCACGGTCAAAACGACATGAGCCACGTACCCAATTGCGTTCGCGGCTTCTTTCGGGGCGCTTCGGTGGAGCGTGGTGAAACGCTTGATGGCACCACCCATCGCTGCAGTTTGCGACGTTCCCAACTCGCTTCCTAATGCTGCCTCCACCGCGCCGTTTCGAGAGCGTACGCAAATGTACCGGAACTACACTTGTAATTCATGTCGCTTTGAACCGACTATAGATTTGTCTGGGAGAAGAAGGACAATTCACTGATTCTCTCGACTTCTCCTTTACATGATATTAATCCCAAAGAGATGCTGTAACAACCGCTGTCCCAAGAAGAATCGACCTCACGAGTGCTGGTTCGGAGGAAATTCACTTCTTCTTTCAAACTTCTGAAGTCAAGCATGCACCCTTGTAGCTCGTTCTGCCTCTTGCCTGCAGCTCTTCTAAAAATTCATCTCACTTCTGCATAGTTTTGAAGGTAGTGTTCAGCGAAATCTTGCATTCTGGGCACTCTTTAATACTAAATAGGACGGGGAAAGTAGTTTGACGAATTCAATGACAAAGGTCGTATCCAGCAATTTCCGTGATATCGCCACCGCCTGCAAGTGCAGTTGTTATCAACTGTGGTATAATAGATTCCACCCGCTCCACATACTCCTGATCGTGAAAAATAGTGAGAACACAAAACCTCCCCATCTCGAGTTAAAAGAAGCATTCTACATGAAGCCAATAAAGGGTCCCGTTTTACAAGGCGAAGGCGACGAACATGGGGGAATCTGTAACCATAAGATCATGTTCATCCTTGATGTGTAAACCAGACAGCTACACCTCACACACAGTTGTTTATAAAAAGGCTTCCTACTTATGTAAGTTAAAAAAGGTATGCCGCTTCTGCAAGGGAATTAAGAAGGCTCGGTGGGGAACTTTGAACAAATCAAATAAACATCGTTGGATATGTTGCTTAATCTCGACATCTCTGTTTCAAGTTGGTTACTTCAGGAACCAATATACCTCCATAAAGCTCAAATTTACGCAAAGATCATTACTCTGCAGTACTACCTTGTTAGAAAAAGAAGCCAAGAAGCGGTCAACACGCACATCAAGAGCCACCCAAACTTCATCAGATGCCGAAACTAGGCAAACTACACCCCTTGTTAATGTTTTATCTTCGAAAAAAGAGTAAAACTCGGTGTGAAAAAGTAATTATAAAATAGTACAGAAGAAATTAAAGATAGGAAAAAACCAAAGCATTGAGCGCTGTGACAAAATTCTACTAACACTGCGGCTAACATTCACCATTCTGCATACAAGGATTCCATTTATGTCAAGATGAAGCTGCTCATCTTTCAGCTGGTATTGATATATCATTTTACTGTTAGCTGAGGACTGGGAAAGAAAGAGAGTGCACACTGGATAATTAGATAAAACAAGACGCTGCCCTCCAAACTATGGAAAGTGCGCAATTCACATCCAGTCCGAGCCTTATCATATTACATCAGCTATTATATCGCTAATGTTCCCGAAAATTCCACTTAGAGACCGATTGAGATAGACAGGGACTAATGCAGGAAGAAAATGCGCTTACAAGAAACGTAAGTGTTACTTACCGGTTTGACCTTTCTGCCTAGAACCGCGCATTGTTCCGCAGCTACACAACTGCGCAAAGTTTGGAACTTTTTCTCAAGACACTGCATCGATTCCTAAACACAACGTACGAGCGGATGACAATCAACACACAGACGCAGAACTGCCGTCGCACTCACATGAATGTAGTAGTGAGTGCGGGGGTAAACACATGTTTTGTGAAAGATAAATAATAATCTTGGGAACGATTCTTATCAAACTGCTAATAGAAAACCAGGACCTGTGTCGACTCACATTGGACATAGACTCGTTGAGGAACGAAGACATCCAGTATTCAAAAGCAGCATTATAGTTTGTGTTGCACAGCTCACAAGTGTTGCAATCACAACTTTCAGAGAGTTCATGTAAGGAACACATTGTTCTGAAAACAAGACCAAACAGAAGAAAAGGGCAGGATACTCGAGGGCAGGATCATATTAGCCTTAAATTCTTACTCGGATAACGTCAACTCATGAAATGAATCGATAAGCTTGGATGCGATCCGCCCGGGTGATTTGCAACGTAAAGGCGTCTTGGCGGATCTTAAATGAGAACCTCTACAAGTTAATCAAATAGAATTTTTTTTCCAACAGGACAACGACCTTATGGTGTGGCAAAACCCAGTTTACATCTAACTGTTCACAATGCCGACAATTTATCGTGCAAAATAAATACCTGTTCGTAACTTACTCGAGTCTTAATTCCTCGAATGACTCAGCCAGTGATGCAGCAATGGACCGATGAATCGCGCGAGCAGATGATTTATTCGCGACCGGAGTAGAAGTGCAAGGGCTAAACCGAAAGATATGAACGCATGTCATGTCAAATCAGTAAACACAAAAGGAAACAACAAAACTAACCCTGTAAAGTCATCATCTGGTAATTCTACTTCAAATAGTGGCTTCTTCTTGAAACAAACGAAGGGTAATTTTGAAGCAGAGTTATCGGACTGAGGAAAGAAATACAAGATTATGGTATTTCGAGCAAGGTACCAAAGAGCTCACGGCGTAAATTATGTGCATGATATCCATACAGACTGTGAGATCTTTCTTGAACTCCTGCTGTACAACACACGAACGTATGAGAACGTTAACATTAACAAACTGTTGGATTCTGTAAATATGTAAAATCTGTAAAAAAAAAAGTATTTTGCATACAGTAATTCGTTTCATCTGTCATTCGCAATACAGCAATTAATGCAAAGAACTTCGCATGGATGACGGAGGTTAAGAACGAAAATCTAACCGTATATGGGAGATGAAACAAGGCAAATAACATTATACCGACATCACCGAGTTCACCACGTAGATACCTGAATAGTACACCGGTTTTCACTGCACACCACAGTCCCACTTGCGAAATAGCAGCAGCATCTCGAACCATGCCTACATTCAGGAGCTCAATCGCGTAGTCCCTTCTCAAATCACAACTTTCAGCGAACGATGAGCATGCTTTCACTGAAAATCTCTAAGAATAAGAACTAAGTTGTGCTATGTAAAAAAAGACGAGTGCAAAGACAAGCGGATCAGTCAGGGATAAGCAGAGCTAGGGGAAATGTAGTTGGTGGAGGAGAGAAAGACGGGGAGGCGGCACTCAGTGGCGCCCTTATTTCTCCACGCTCTAACTTTTTCTCTTAGTAACTTTTGCTTACGTGTCGTAGATCTTCTAAGACTAATGCTTAGGCCTTATGGCCCCCACTGATTTAAAGGCAGTATACCACGAATCTGGGGTGGAACGGATTTCAGTTGGAGTATTCGTATACGGGATCGTAGACTATGGAGAGAAGGGTGATTCCGTCCATTTCTTCCTAATTGCCGTAAAAAACGGCCCGGAAGATACGGCTTCGAGCGTTCTGGCGCGCTATTTTCTACGAGTTCGATTGGAGCGCGCCAGACTTGTACACGCGCCGCATCTTCCGGGCCATTTTTTTACGGCAACTTAGGAAGAAATGGACGGAATCATCCCCCTCTCCATAATCTACTATGCCGTATACGAATACTCCACCTAAAATCCGTACCACCTCAGATTCGTAGGGTGATGCCTTTAATTATTCACTTCGAGAAATAAGGCCGCCACTGAGTATCCTCCAGCTACAGTTTACCCCAGAGCAGTAGTTTGCGATCTAAGCACGACATTCCTCTAATTTTCAGCGACTGATGGATTACAAAAAACTGCTCCATTTTCTTTGACAGTTTGTTAGTATATAAAGAAGCACACAGCACTTCTAGATACTTTAGCTGTGGAAATGACTCGATATTGAAAAATCAAAATGATGCTGAGATTTCAACATGCAAATTGAACCTGAGTTTGTCTGAGCTTAGTAAGCTCTCTCAAATAAAAGAACAGAGAAACGAGTTACACGAAACTTAAATGAGTTACACGTCAGAGTGCGTTCAGATATGCAACTTCTCATACAGTTAAATGAAGGAAAAAAACAGAAGAAACTTAGAAATTTGTGCAGCACACCATCACTGCAAGCAGTAAGATCGTAAAGTTCAAAGTCTCAAACATAAAAATGAAGTGGGACTACCTGTCTGTTAATAAATCTTCAATCCCTAGCTTTCTCGAGAAGAAAACAAAAAATGAGAAGACTATGGAACTCACAGAAGTCCAAAGGATCTGAAGCCATCTTCTTCAGATCCAAAGGGATCTCTTCCTTTTGGATTCCCGGCATCCTGTTCTTCATAACACTTTCTGCCTTCAGAACCGCTCGATGAAGGCAGTTGAACGTATCGAAAAGCTGCAAAGCTTGAAATACCCTCAAGGTTGATGAATACACAACTTCTTACCTCAAGATTTCCCACTTTAAAGCTTGCAACTTTCGGCAAGTGAGCTGCTATCCAGTTCACGAAAGCCTGGGTTTCGAACACCGGGAATGTGGTTCGCACATCAGCGTTTACTTTTTCCGTGGCTATCAATATTGTTTTAGCAGATATTGCCTAATGAAATAATCATTGTAATTTAAACCACAACTTAACATACTGTTTTTTTTTACAAAAAAAAATACTAGAAAGACGACAATAGGACCTACTCTCGTTCTCTGATCACGATTGAAATCTACATAAGCCTTGACGACTTCAGTCATAGACACTAGCTGTTCTACAAGGTGGTCATCCATCCCGTTTTTCTTAGGAGGTTTTGCTTCTTCAAACGCCAAAGCCATTTCCGCCATCTCCCATTCACCTGCATAACAAAAACATGGAAACTTATAAAAATTAGTAGTGTTGCAGTTTATTACGCGATCATGAGGAATGAGTTCTAGTCCTAACTCGGAATCCGTGTGAAGGTCTTAGGTACTAGATCCACTCTTTTCAGAAAAAAAAAATTCTTTCGGTTGTTAGAATTTATCAACGCTTCGTGACGGTTAGACATGACAATCGTTTCTAAGCACACCAATTCCACTTAATTTTTTCACAAATTAGCTTCCTCAATTTTTTCATTGATTGCTTTTTACTTCCCCTAAAGATCACTTGATAAATTACTCCCATACTACTGAATAGATGACATCAAGAAGGTTACAATACCGATCTCATTATTAGCCATGAAACCGTGCTAGCGTGAGTGTCGAGCTGTTGCATCAGACTCTTCAACGCAATGTGCTCTGGGGAAGGAGGAGTCAGAGTGTTATGGTTTAGCAAGTGCGGGGAATAAAAGCTCTGAACTTTCACCATACTCACTGTCGAAGACCTAGTTGTCTCTTGAATGATGGCATACCACACAATATCACCTTGGGCACCTTGAGCTTCGTGACGCTCTCATTCACTACCACAATTTTGGATTAAAGGCAGTTTAGGGCATAGGTGCGAAAGGGAGAAGCCGGACGCTCCTTAAGTGAAGGGGTCCTTTCGCCAGCGGTCCAAAAGTGAAGGGGTTAATTTTGCCAACCGTTTAAAAGTGAAGGAGGTCCTTTCTCCAACCGTTCAAAAGTGAAGGGGGTCAGAGCACCGTATCCGACTATCACATCTATGGTTTAGGGTCAGGCCAACATACTCTGAGTATAGGACATGTATAAATGTGGCTCCCCACATTCAAGAATGAATACTATTCGCCGGATGATTAGGAGGAAGGCTATGGAGACGGAACCGTATGCCACTTCCAGCGAATTAGCAAACCCGCTTGGCTATTACCATTCCATTATGCGCACGGCCAAGCGAAGACTGGCAAGTTGCAGAAACTTGGACCAAGGGCGCACCGCTAACTACGAAGACCTTGCGGGAAGGAAAAGAACATGCCGTTCGACTTTGCGAGAGCGAAGAAAGCATCTCTTTTTTCTTTCCCTCCACATAAAGATTTATCTTATTGAAGACGTTGATCAGTGAATATGGAATAACTGAACAGAATCCAACTAAGTGCTGTTACGACTGATTTATTCGTTGCAATGTCCCATTAGAAAGCCAAAACAGCTGAGGAAAACGGAAATAACAGAACAACTTATGGTGCACTTACCTAGGTATGCAGACCACCGCAAAGCCAAAATTCTGGGGATCAAGCTTTTAGGTTCAAGATGAATGGAATGTCGAAGACATAGTAAGGCTTTGTAGTACTGAAAGAGAGAATTCGCCACTCTCAACATAAACCACTACCAAAAATATTTGCAAATTGTTTCTTACGTCTCCATTCAGGAAGAAGCACGCTGCAAGCCTGAGAGGTAGTTCTGCATAAGAGTTTTTCCGCGACCCGTCCCCTATGACCGGTTGAAGTTTTTCCTTCCATAACCGGTAACACTTCTATGATATATATTACCAAATTATCAGAATTAAGTCCGCATGCAACAATCAGGATAAAACCCACCATTATATCTCTGTAGACTTTGATTTTGCTATGGGCAGATACGAACTTCTTTATTGCTGTCAAGTATTTAGGGCTCGACGTAGGTTCACAAACATGTTCGGGCTTGAATTCGTCTTTCAAATGATTGAAAGTCTAGCAAATCAGAGAATTATTTTAGAACGATACGAACAGCTGTTTGATAACGGTTACAACCTCTTCTTGGACCATTGTGAGATCAACGATATAACAACGCAGGTAGTCCAAGCAGTTCTGGTACACATCTCGTTTGTTTATTGAGGGTGCTTTTTTGGTCATCTAAACCGTAGACTATATGTGCTATGAAGAATCATTCATAATTACATTTTATCATTCATTCACATTCATTCTATGCAAGGAATCATGATGAAGAACATGCGATAATGATCCGAAGAAAGAATAAATAATACCAAAAGCTTCAAATATTCATAGAAATATGAGCGAGAAACCAGTGCGAGGAGACAACAAGGAACCTTTATTTGAACAACAACCCATGGATGAACCCATCAAACCAACACAACATCGTTTCAATTCCTGTCGGTAAATTTAAAACATAAATACTGCCGCTCATTCATCTTTCCGATTAAGAGGAAAACTCGTCCTCTGTCACATGCAGCACGAAGCAGTGTGAAGAAGGAAAACCCATTAAGGTCCGTTTTCATAAAATCATACTAAACACAGACATACCTTGCTTTCGCCCACAATTTAAAATATGGTAGCGAAAGTATAACTCTATATTTATTCAAAAATCTAGAAAATTAAGTCTGACAAGTAGACAAGAATTGATTCGTACTATGATTCGGTAGTTCTTCATGTCTGCAATTACGACTGCTTGAAATACACGGCATTTCTGATTTGAGCTGAAATGTATGTTCTTTTTGTTATATCTTGTATATCTATGTTATATCTTGGTTCTTTTGCTTTTTCATATGGATAGTCATAATTTTCCTTCACTTTTAGAAACTTGGGAGATTGAGGCACACAGTAGCAGAATATCTATGGTGGGGAGTTTTCTTCTACTATTCTAGATAGTCAATGGTTCTGTACATTTATCTGTTTTGTTTAGAGTGGCGGATTGATACTAGCTGGAGTGGGGTTGGCTGCGGCTGGATTTGGTGCGCGTTATTTGCTTCGAAATCAAGCATTGATCAAGAAAGGACTCGAAGCTCTTCCCGGAGGTGTGGTGGGTTCTAAGTCACCGTTTACTTGATTTTTTTTCTTAATCATCTCAGCATGGGCATTGGAAGTACAGCTCAATTGCAGTTTTGTTGGTAAATGAACGTTGTTCTACACACAAATTTGTAGTTGTTCGTGCATACATATAGTAGAGTCAAAACTACATGAAGCAGTTGCATAAGCGGTTGCGCTCGAAGAGGTGCGGTAGAGCACAGCGGTTAGGGTTGAGGGAGGACCTATGCTACCACCGTTCATTGCTGCTGTTCGCAATGGTCCCATTTCGATTCCAACTGCTATCTCTACCTCATCGCTTCAAGCGCAACCGCTTACGCAACTTCACTGTGCTTCATGTTGTTTTGAACCGACTATAACCCACCTCATTTTTGACCCATCAGAATGGGAGGTCTGTGCCCGCGGAGAATATCAGAAATGACCGGAGGTAGCTCTACGCTGTTTGTTGCCTTGTCCGCTTTTTTCCTAAGGGTGGCAAGAAGATGTAACATTAGGAGTTATTTGTAGGACGATCTCAAGCATAAATTTTTCGAATTGCGTGTTTGGCCGTACTACTGTCTGTCCGTTCACTATTCTTTTCTCTTCGTGAATTATTTTTATTGCATAGTATCAGCAGAATGAAATGTGTGTGGTTTGTGTTTGTGTTGTGGTAGGGACGCGGCATAATAGCTACTTTAGTGATCGAATTGAATAAAGTATTTCCATCACAACCTGAATAAACGAAAATTTCACATAAGCCGAATATCCGACATTCTTAGATTTTCGATTAGTGGAGTGTTTTTGCAAAAGTTATTCGATCGGTCAAATAAGTGTTTGATTTGTATTTGACTTAGTGAACCATTTCTCCACTTTGATCGCGTTGCTTCATGTGATGGGCAATCCAATCACTTGTGTTTACTGGATTTTTTTTCATTTCGGAATAATTGGTAAGGGTGGGACGCATTTGATAACATGTTCACCTGTGATTGCATGATCTATGATTTGGAATCGCGCTTGAGCCTTTCATCCCTCCCATCGATAAATTGGTATAGTAAGATCCAAACAGCTTGAGGCACGATACAGTTGCGTAAGCGGCTGCGCTCGAAGTGGCGCGGTGGAGCCGGTAGGAACCGAGGTGGGACCATCGCAAACTGCAACGAAGAATAAAGCTACCAACTTCCTATACCAGACTTGTCTGGGAGGAGAAAAACGCTGGCTTGATACATCGGTTAGCATGAGCAGGTTATTTTATGGGCTAGACACGCGTTCGCTAATCTCATAGTTCTCGTTATTCTGAATTGAGGTGATCTTCTTGACGCACCTCAAGCGAAATGGTTTATCCTTTCATCGGAACAATTAGGTACTAATGGCAAAAATGTATTGTTTTGTTTTTTCGGGATACTATCGAAAGGGTTGACTGCACCCTGAATATTAATTTGAGGTTAAAGCTTACCGCTCCACTGATAAGGGA
Source organism: Necator americanus (assembly GCF_031761385.1). Taxonomy (NCBI): domain Eukaryota; kingdom Metazoa; phylum Nematoda; class Chromadorea; order Rhabditida; family Ancylostomatidae; genus Necator; species Necator americanus. The sequence continues at coordinate 25,866,023 of NC_087374.1, forward strand.
GATTCACTGTGTTAGTATTACTGAGCGTTAGTTCCTCCGATTTTTTCCAATCCTATCTATGTTGAGATAATCCTATCTATGTTGAACTAATTTTTTGTTCTTTACTACGCATCAGGACCGTTAAAGGCATCATACCACGAATCTGAGGTGGTATGGATTTCAGGTGGAGTATTCGTATACGGGATCGTAGATTATGGAGAGGTGGGTGATTCCGTCCATTTCTTTCTAATTGGCGTAAAAAACGGCCCGGAAGATGCGCCGTGTGCACACTACTGACGCGCTCCAATCGAACTCCTTGTAGAAGATAGCGCGCTGGAACGTGCGAAGCCGTATCTTCCCCCCCATAATCTACTATCCCGTATACGAATACTCCACCTGAAATCCGTCCCACTTCAGATTCGTAGGGTGATGCCTTTAATCGAACTTATAGTAGGGTCAAAACGCTATTGAGCACGGTGCATTTGCGTAAGCGCTCGAAACGGCGCGGTGGAGGCAGCAATCGGAACCGAGGTGGGACCATCGCAAATTACAGCGATGGGTGGTGCCAGTAAGGGTTTCAGCACGCTCCTAACCGCTACGATCCACCGCACTGTCTCGCTAGAACTCGCGTACGCAATTGGACCGTGCTTCATGTCGTTTTGACCCTACCTTATTTGCTCAAGAGCGCTTGTGAAAGATTGTAAATTATTTGGCTCTGAATTTAGTTCACGTTGTGCTTGTATTTCGGACTGAATGCACTTCTTGCGACTGGACTTCTCACATCTAAGTGCCACATATGTTCAACTAGACCGGAGGGATGCGTTGATGTCAAGTAGAAAAAGAGCATGCGTTTCGATACACGTGCCCTGCTGAGGCGGTTAAACACATTCAACGTCGACTGCACATTTCTTGATGATGCGATGGTGTGATCCGTTTCGGGTAGGAAGTCCACCTACAAGTTCGGACATTAACAAAATTCCTTTTCTTCTAAAACCTGTCCTACTTGTGGAGAGAGAAATCGTTCCAGCCCCTGCAATAAGCTCTCACCTATGATTTTTCACCATACTTCTGCGGAACAATGTGAACGTCTCCATGTGCATTTAAGTAACGTTTCGTGAGTAATTACTGTTCATGTTTGTTCATGTCTGCTGTGAACCATATCTGTTCTTTCGCAATTGTTCGGCCGTTTTCTGAGCACTTTAAGCAGAAAGGTCAATCAAAAGAGCCTAGATTAGTTTCATTCTACTAAGCCAGTTTTCGTGGAGCGCTGTTCCATATAACGAAGGATGATGAAACAGCAGCGTGGCGACAAATGCAAGTTGTGTGCAGCAAACGACTCGAGAGGGATCCTTGTACACTGCGGCGCGCGACCCTTTTTCATCACTTTCCACGTTCGCTCGGTGTCAAACCCTGGTGGTGAATGATGCAAAACATAGTGGATTGTGCAGAAATTTTTTCTGAGCAATTGACTTAGTAGGTCAAGAAACAAATGAGCTTCGGCTTCAACATTTCCACATAAAATCTACGTGATCTGCCTGAAGAGGCCGAAAAAAATTAGCCGAAATACGGTATAGTTAACATTCTTGATTGTCTGTTCATAGACCAAAGGCTATCCGAAAATTGTGCTTCAGTTGCGTTTTTTAGAAGAGGTTTATTAGTTTATCTCATTTCTTCCAAAGTTTTCATAGGTAATGACACGTTGAAGAAATATAATGTATAGATTACACAATACTTGAGCTGGTATTATTCCTTTGTTTCTTTTCAGTTCGACAAATATCACCGTGGTGGGTTTGAACCAAAGATGACAAGGAGAGAAGCTGCCATGATTCTTGGAGTACCAGCTACAGCAAAGCCGAATCGGATTAAAGACGCTCACAAGCGTATTATGATCGCTAATCATCCAGATCGAGGTAATTTTCTAGTACAGAATTTGATTCCCCCATCACCTAACATTAAGTATTGAAAAGCTCGGAGTGGTTTTTCTCCTGTAATAGAACACCAGAATTTGTTCTTTCATGCGATTACGCTTTTTATACAAAATTCAGTAGGACTTTTCAAAACAAAAAAAAAACAGATAGAAAGGATAATTCTTTAGATATTATTGCACCTTTTCTTAACAGTTGATTTCATAAAAATTGTACTTGAGCACTCGTTTAGGAAACTGCACTATTGTCACACTATTTTTCTTCTAATTTCTACCATTTCCTTTTCTTGGTAAGAGCTACTGTTCTATGCCCATAAAGTTTTCTTGTTTAGGTGGCTCACCATATATCGCTGCTAAGATAAATGAAGCCAAGGATTTATTGGAGTCATCGAAAAGTTGATGTATCAATCCTGACTTGTTGATAAATTTTGTTTAGGTTAGCTTAACTCGGCTATTCATTTGGAGCATATATCTTTAGATGCGTTTTATTTTGTTTGAGTCTCTGAATTTTTGTGCACTGTAAATGAGTAAGCAGTGCCATGAGAGCGATTTTGATTTTTAACGAAAGACTATTAACATTTCCGTTGCATTTTCTCCTATCCTCCATTGTTTCACGTTCGATATGCAAAATTTCTGAAATCGACAGTACTCCGGGACTTGTATTCCAGTGACTAGTTCATATCTTGTACTCACATATTGTTTGTGTTACTGTTGTTCTTTGCGAGCTCAGAGTCTAGCCTTCTCCGTGCATACTGGTCTAGTGTATTTTTCGTGTCATTGTGTGGTGCAGCAGAAAATAAAATGAATTCTAGCTTATGATGTGTTTTGAAATGGTATTTGTTTGTAAAAGCTTGGGCGAATTTGGCTAATTATGGATTGATCCAGCTGCAAAATCCACGAAGTTGGAAGAGCATTCCCTCTGGACTAGAAGTTCAAATTTGCTTCCACTAGTCTCACTATATATTGAATTACGTAATTAAATCCTTTTTTTTTTTCGTTCGGTCATCATCTTATCGCTCTGTGATCAGTGGGTGTGGGTGTTCTTATTGACACCATTGAGAACTAGTATATATTTCAGAGAGCCAACGAAGGATACAGTACAGATTCTGCCTTCATCAATGAATTCATCGTAACTTTAAAATTTTGTGGTGTGATGTGCAAGCTCAGCGTCGTATCCGTTCGTTTCTTTCCTAGTGACCCATCAAAATCTCGAGTACTATAAATTGAGTTGACAAAATCAAGATTCTCGATCTCCGTTCAGTCCAACTATTAGCTGGTCTTTGCTTCAAATACATCGGATAACTTCGTTGACGGTCTCGCTTGAGTGTATTTTGCAGCATTTGAAGTATTTCGGTTCGCCTTGATGTTGATTGCTCATATCAGACTTCAGAAGAAATTGCTGATATACCTCCATATCGTGGTAAGAAACTACTTCGAAGTCCGCGTGATAACGGTGATGGCTCTCGCACACCTCCGTAGGAGCACCACAATAAAAATAGAGGAGATGCACGCGGGGCCCAGGGAATTGTAAAATTTAAAAACGGGGGGCGCTACTCTTTCCCTTCTATGCAGTTCTTCCTTCAACTCGCTTTCTACGATCATACAATGTCTGAGTCAGGGTCAAGCATACGTTGCGATTTTCCCAACAAAGGACCGTAAGAGAGGGCGGAAGCAAGAGGAAGTCGTAGCGAGTCCCGATCGATACTTGCCTTTGAAATAAAATGGTGTAATATCCGAAGAAATGACTGGTGAAGTCTCAACTCTCGTACGGGGAAGAGATTTTAGCTCATAGCAGGGTCAAAACGACATGAAGCAAGTACGCAATTGCGTACGCTGTTTTTCTCGAGGTGCTTCTGTGGAGCGTAGCGGATAGGAGCGTGGTGAAATCTTTGCTGGCATCACCCATTGCTGCAGTTTGCGACGGTCCCACCTCGGCCCCAACTGCTGCCTCCACCGCTCCGTTTCGAGCGCGTACGCAAATGCACCGCAACTATACTCCTGATTCATGTTGCTTTGACCCCACTATAGATGAGGGTACAGTATCCAAAAAAGATGAAAAGATCGTACTCTTCATTCTTCTGGGATGAAAATGGTGTGCTCCTTGAGCCAGCCTTTGCGATGGACGACATAGCATTTTATTGTCCCTCTCAGCCATGAACTAGATGATGTCAGGGTCACTTAACTTGCTTAAAGGCATCACCCCACGAATCTGGAGTGGTACGGATTTCCGGTGGAGTATTTGTATACGGGGTCGTAAATTATGGGGAGGAGGGTGATTCCGTCCATTTCTTCCTAATTCCTGTAGAAAACGGCCCCGAAGATATGGCTTTGAATGTTCTGGCGCACTATTTTCTACAAGGAGTCCGATTGGAGCGCGCCAGCCGTGTGCGGCACCGCATCAGTCAGTTGTCACTGTGAGGACAAACTTTCGAATAGTTGAATAAGTATAGTGCATTATGCATACGACGTCATAAAAGTTGTGAAGGTAATGAAATGGAGAACAAATCATATAGAATACACGTAACAACCTAAAAATAGTTGAGTCTAAGTTGGAAGAGCATTCCCTCTGGACTAGAAGTTCAAATTTGCTTCCACTAGTCTCACTATATATTGAATTACGTAATTAAATTCTTTTTTTTTTTCGTTCGGTCATCATCTTATCGCTCTGTCATCAGTGGGTGTGGGTGTTCTTATTGACACCACTGAGAACTAGTATGTATTTCAGAGAGCCAACGAAGGATACAGTACAGATTCTGCCTTCATCAATGAACTCATCGTAACTTTAAAATTTTGATGAAGTCTCTTATTATGTGGGACCCTTTTCCTCTTCCTCGAAATACCCGTTCACTATGAAACGTGTCTGCAAAGAGCCAGCATGTATCAAGTCCATGTTCTCATTCCTCCAGACAAATCTAGTCTAATTTTACGAAAGAAGTGATCTCAATCAGCAGTATCCCCCAAGCAGACACCTGATGGGGATCGCGAACGGAAGGCCCCTTCTCCTAACGACTTTGGTGACTAACTAAATAGAAAGAATTTTCGTTTTATTCTTTTGCCACGTTTAACACGATCATTGGCATAATACATAAGAGTGGTTTTTAAATTATCTCTGGATTTTATTTATCAGACCATATCTCATTGTTTGCGACTGCAACGAGCAGGGATATCAAGACGACTGTGGTGAAGTAATACATGGATGGTGAAGTATTTTCGCACATCTGAAATATGCAATGTTTAAAGCATAATTGCATAACTGGTTCAACTAGAGCGTTATTCTTGTACTATTTTTTTAATTGAAAAGTTCGACTTCCAATGAACCTCGGCATAGTTGAATGTAGTATCGAGTTTGATAAGCTGTACACGAGGTTGTTAAATAAATTTATTGCCTAACGTTTCGGCCATATCGCCTTCTTCAGAGCCTGAAAAGGGCGATTCAATCTACAATTTAAACGACCAACCTCTCCACAACTAAACTGATAAACTCCACGCCTACTTTCAATCACCAATTTAGCGACTACACTGAATGCTCACCTTACATCGGAGACGCCTAGCATGGACCGCTGACTGGTCGATCACGAGGGTGAATGGTTCGAGTGTCACATTCGGATCGGAAGAACCATCCGAGATATGGCGCGAGTCCCCGTGTTATCGATAGACATTCGCCCTTGCGGTTAATTTTAGGGTTTTTGGTTTGGATCTAAAATGCCTCCAGCGATTTTCGAGCCAACGTTTTTGATTCGTGCGCTAAGATTTGGACCCTAATTTCAAAATCGGTTCCGTTGTGTCTTTGTGTTCTATGGGCACCTAAAGGTGTCCATTCTCGTAACCTATTTTTGACGTTGACGTGCTCTTTGATGCGGACCTACAGCGGTCGTGCCGTATCACCGACATACTCGTCGCCACAGTTCGTACAAGAAATCAGGTAGATTACCCCCAATCTCAAGCAGTCTCCTGGTCTACCTGTGGGACAAATAGTACAGTTCGGTGTTGTACAGATGGTATCGTACAAACGATTCCGAACTAGCTGACGTTTCAAATTGTTCGGTGGTATTTCAACGACGATTTTGAAATTAGGGTCCAAATCTTAGCGCCCGAATCTAAAAGTTTGGCTCGAAAATCGCTGGAGGCATTTTAGATCCAAACCAAAAATCCTAAAATTAACCGCAAGGGCGAATGTCTATCGATAACACGGGGACTCGCGCCATATCTCGAGTGGTTCTTCCGATCCGAATGTGACACTCGAACCATTCACCCTCGTGATCGACCAGTCAGCGGTCCATGCTAGGCGTCTCCGATGTAAGGTGAGCATTCAGTGTAGTCGCTAAATTGGTGATTGAAAGTAGGCGTGGAGTTTATCAGTTTAGTTGTGGAGAGGTTGGTCGTTTAAATTGTAGATTGAATCGCCCTTTTCAGGCTCTGAAGAAGGCGATATAGCCGAAACGATAGGCAATAAATTTATTTAACAACCTCGTGTACAGCTTATCAAACTCGATACTATTATTTTTTAATTATTAAAATATCTTAAAATTTTATACAGGAATGTAATTTATTATTGTAGTGGAATGATGAAAAAGATGAACTGAAAAAGAACAAATCTACGTAGGCTTGGTAATAATGTAAGAAAAAACATCAAAAGTAGGAACTTTACTTCTTCCACATCGCTCATATCAAGCATAACCGGTCGGAGTTGGTTTACAAAATCCTCGAGCGGACAGTCAAGTTCGCATGATGGGAGAGAGAGTTGATAGATGTGGTCCGTGCTGTTCCGCCACCATAACTAAAATACAACTATTAGATTTATTTACGGTAGTCGTTAAACATATTGTTTCGGTCTGATGCGTTACGTTTTCGACGAAGACGGGCAATTTCTCCTCTGTGCAACAACGATACCACTGACCAGTATTGCGTTGTCGCCGATGCTGGCGAAAAACAATTTTTATACACGGATGAGGTGACGACTGTAGCGACTGTGAAATGGTCCTAACCGTGGATAACTAAGGAAAAGGGAGTGGAAAAGTATTAAGAGAGGACATCCATGTACGTCCTCTCCAATGGGTCACTCCCATCCTAGCGCAGTGTAAAATTTCGGCGTGAGGATGAAACAGTAACGCTCTACGACGTAGTATTTGCTTTTCGTAGACTTTGTTGTACCTCAGCTACAGCCTAATATTACCACTCAGGAGAACCACTGACATTCATTTGTTCATAAGAGTGACCGATCACAATAGGCGATGAATACCGGAAGAGATCGCAAATCGGCTCAGGTGGCTATGTAGATTCGCTTAGAACTACTCGCCGTTAATATATTGTAGTGTATCTCAGCTGAGTCAAGTATGGTTCCATTCTCTTTTTCTTCTCTTCTTTTTTCTCCTCACTAGGTAGCCGACTATGGAAGACTTAAAGGCAGCACACCACGAATCTGAGGTGGTGCGGATTTCAGGTGGAGTATTTGTACACGGGATAGTAGATTATGTAGAGGGGTGTGATTCCGTCCATTTCTTCCTAATTGCCGTAAAAAAACGGCCCGGAAGATGCGCGCTTGCCCAAGGCTGGCGCGCTCCAATCGAACTCCTTGTGGAAAATAGTGCGCCGGAATGCCCCAAGCCGTATCTTCCGGGCCGTTTTCTACGGCAATTAGGAAGAAATGGACGGAATCACCCTTCTCTCAATAATCTACGATCCCGTATTCGAATACTCCACCGGAAATCCGTACCACTCCAGATCCGTGGGGTGATGCCTTTAAGGTACGATCATCATCGGAATCGTTCACTCGCCGGTCCTTGTTGCCACAACTCATGCTTTTTCTCTGCCTGTAACACACTCACCTCCGCTTTACCCCAACCGAACCTGGATCATCTTCAACCGAATGATTAGATTCTGCGCCTTCTATATTTACCTTCTTTTCCAGAAATACATTTGTATTAGGATTAGGTCATCTGAAGCTTGTCTCAGAGTTGTCCACTATGTTAAAGATTGTTTCCTATTTTCAGGTAACATGAGCAACATACCCGGACTAAATGGTCAGACTCTTCTTTGTGCAGTTCCACGAGAAACAATGAGCCAGGTTGCACTAATTGACCGTCGCTAATTCCCATTGCATACATCAGCGGGAATACAGTTCCGTCGTGCTTAATTAGACACCTTAAAAATCCCAAGCAATAAATACAATAGTTTTTAATTTCCAACAAAAGGTGATCTTTCAGACGCGGCGAAATCATGGTGTGCTACGTACCTATGTATTCCTCAGCAACGTAACATTAGTAAACTCTTAACTGAAGTCCTAACACTTAACCAAATGAAATGGACATACCGTTGATCCAAAGACAGCTTTCAGTGGTCCTTTGTTATGTGCTGCTTCTTGTAGGTATTTTATCCAAGTACTCAAAAGAACACCTGCTCTGGAATAGGACGAAATCAGTAACTAACAAGTCCATTTCATATGTGGCTGCTTGCAAATAATTCTGGAGTTAAACCATTTGTGCACATTTGTGTACCTTTAGTTCCTGAAGGGAACATCTAAGTCAAAGCACATTCGTTGCAATCACATTCGTATATAACGAAATATGATTAAGGATATCTAATGTGATCGGCGCACGTCGATTCGTATTCGTTGCCTCTTGGGAAAAAAGAAAATATTTCTTTTAGTATGCCGGACTTCTTCACATCGATCTACCACGTAAATACGACGGGACCTTTCTACGAGAAAACATTGAATTCATCACCATTATCAGGTTCTGATGAAATCATTCCAGTACTGGAGGAAAATCTGCAAAATGGCGTCAGCTCACTGGCCATACATATGGTTAGATCTTGCTTTGCAGTGTGGACACACCTAACATTTTTCATTCCACCCTTTCTACTCTCACTTCGAGGAATAGCAGAACATGTAGACGAAGCAGAAGCGAAGCTGAGGGCTACATTCACTACTTTCAAAAAGGTTATCAAACAGTGATATCTGACTGAAATTGATTCGCTGTACTGAATCCAGACATTTCTAAAATCCAACATTAGAAGTATAGGACAGATTCTTACCGAACATGGGCTTTCTGTTTAGAGTTGAAGTTCGACGCTCTGGCAATGGTTTTCACTTCTCGTATCCAATCAATGATTTTCTTCCCTTCATAGGTTTCGTTAATCCATTCTGGCTGAGGTAGACCATGGTCGATCTGGGTAACACAATAAATAGTTCGCTCAATTAAAATTATATTAAGAGTTTTTGATCAGCTGAGAAACGCATTAGGAATAAAAACGCCTAATTTTTGTGGTTTCAATCCGAGCAGCCTGCGTGAGTGGAACCTAGATTAAAATGGAATTAGTTCTTCGAATTGCGAACTCCTCAGGATCCAGTTGACTTCTAGGGTTATCTCTCAAACTTTGTAGAAATATAATATGCATTTGAGGAAGGAACAATGTAACAAAATAAGAACGCCTTTGGTTTCTTTCATTTCGCCAGCTGAAATTTCAGCTGTGGGACATATACTCTATACTCAAACAAGCTTCACAAGAATGACTAACGGAATTTGCGGTTCCTTGCGCATCTGCTGCCCAGGACCACACATATTTTCTTTTTGCGCTCCGAATGCCTAACTGTACTGATCGCACAATGTATCAGAAAGCGGTTTTTTCCAACTTTAAGAAAGTGGTAATATTTGAATAGAAAAGTAATGATAGTGGAATAAGAACCAAGCCGAAGATTCTAAAACGTTTTTGGCAGTTTGGAAAGATGTAGAAACTTCTTGAAAGTATTGGTGTTTATGGAATGTTCGACGTTAACCAAGATCCCAGAGTCTGATAACTATAAATAGCCAGATGATAGCGTGGTAAGAAGGAGCCGTCATCCACGACAGATTCACTTTCGCCATGGAATGCTGTCCCCATATAGATGTCCAAGGCTGTGAGACGCCTATACCTCTTTCGCCTCTTCATGAATGACCAGTTACTAAACCTCACAGTGATAAAGACGAATAGGTCGTGGACGTCAGAGGATGATGAAGAAAGAGAAAGATTGGACAGAGACTACAGTAGATAAACTCAGACACTTCATAGGCATCTATCTGCAAATAGGAATTGTCCGGTTGCCAAAGCTTCGCGACTACTGGTCCACTGATTCTGTTCAGCCAGATACTCAGGAAAAGAGATATGAGTTGACTGAAAGAGAAGATCTTGGGAGCGACCAGCGAAAACAATCCTGAAGCTGTTACCGTAAGCTGGTTGATCAACAGTGACGGTATGGGAAACCTTATGCCAAGAAGTCCAGAACTGTGCAGGGGCTGTCAAAGCTTCACCTGCTTGGAGTTTGTCCAAACGAGCCGCACATCTTGTTCTACTTCATAGGTTTTGTTGTTGTGTTATGTTGTTCGTTATATATGAAGGTATGAATAAAACAGTAACCAAATAAGATCTCCATGGACAACCTCGGCTGTAGATGCATGGCAATGCAAGCTTACTGGTCAATATTATACCGCTAAATATTTGATAATAAAATGATTGATTGAAATTCATTAAGTATTTTTATGATGCTGTCTCCCAACTTCGTCGGACATCGTCGTGAATAGAACAAAGATTCCTACAGATACCAGCCGAAAAACGCAAAATCGTCCTGACTTCCTTAGATATTTCCAATACAACTATGGTGAAGTTTTATTTCGCACAACTTACTTCAGTTTGAATTCCGTAGAGCGTGGTAAGTACGAAGAAATTGACGGGAGCAAGACCGGTATGAATTCCCAGCCTCTTTAAAAGATCGGAGTGTTTTTTATCGAACTTTCTCTTAAGTTCAGATCTTTCTGTACTTGTTGTGGAATCAACAAGGGGACAGCTGTACGACCCTGGACGCAGAAGCTGGAAATATATGCAAATTTAGTTGAATTTTTCCTTTGAGTAAACGAAAATCAATAAACAGATCGAACTCGCCATGTCATGGAGAGAATCTGCGGCTGTGTGTATGTAAAATGGTTGCCAAGCAGTTAGCCCTTTATCTGCCCAAATTCTGTTTCCTAAAATTATTTAATCTTGCGTTGATAAAAGAAAATTTTGTTAATTTTCAAACTGAAAAGTCGTAAGTTTCCGTTATCATCTACTTTTAGGAGATAGCCTTAGAGAATGGAGAAAATTTTCAGTAGTTTCTTCTCTTTACCTCTTTGGCAATAAATATCTTTGGTCGAGTTGAGCTTGGGGGAATAATTCACTCCCACAAAAGTAGATAACTGCTATTTTTTCAGCGAACAGAAATGAGAAGCAGAGAAGATCAGGGAATTGGTCTTCCAGTTCGGCCAAGAGAGAACTTATTTAATTACGAGGACGAAACGTATGTTAACAACTTAATCGATGAGATTGTAATGAAAAAACATAAATTATTTTACATCTCTTTGCAAAGTTGGTTTCTAACGCAGAAACCTCATAGAACTTTGAACTATCACCAATCACAAATGAGAATCAGTAGCATTTCTCGTCTACTTCTGCGAGCCTAATACTTCTTTTCGGTCGAAGAGAACAAGAAAGAGAACAAAGTGTTCAAAATTTATACCTTCAGCAGGAAACAATCCAGCCATTACGGCTTGGGCGCTTTCCACTGTCACAGGTAAGTCCGAGCTTTGTACACTAACCTAAACATTTTTCAACGAATGAAAGAGAAGAAGAACAACAAGTGGAAAAAGAGGAGGAAGAAACGAGAAGAAAGTTGAATTTGTCCTGTCGAAATGTAAAAATCTGTTTAGTTTCTTTTCTATAATTCTCTCAATTCATGCTTAGTATCATCTTTCGATGCATTTGATTCACCTTTCTTTCTCTGAGAATTTGTTCGAAACGGTGCTAGGGAGGCAGAACTTGAACATAGCCCCGAAAAATTAATTTAGGTAGTATTGAGCGTGTAGCACGTAAATGTACACACGTATATACGCAGTGTGCGCCTACACAAAAACAGAACAGAGAATGATAAGGGTTGTACCAAACGATTTTTTCGGATAAGACCGTTCTTAAATGTATCACCCCAGGAATCTGACGTGTTCGTGGTATGGATTTCCGATCGACCAACTCTATACGGAGTTGTAGATTGCGGGATCAGGGATGACTCCGTTCATCTCTCCCTAATCGGAGTAAAAAACGGCGTGAAAGACTCCATTTTCACGAAGATTTCAGTTGCAACGCGCCACCTTTCTACACTCGTCGAAACCAGCTGCGCAGCTGTTTGAAGGCATCGCCCCAGGAATTTGGCCGGTGCGGGTTTCAGGTGCGTAATGCCTACACGGGGTGTTGATCATGGGGAGGAGGGTGATTCCGTCGATTACTTCCTAATTGCCGTAAAAAAACGGCCCGGAAGATGCGGTGCGTGCACAAGGTTGCCGCGCTCCAATCGAACTCGTTGTAGAAAATAGCGTCCTGGAACGCTCGAAGCCGCATCTTCCGGGCCGTTTTTTACGGTGATTAAGAAGAAATGAGCGGGATCCCACCCATTTCTGCAATCTACGATCTCGTATAGACATAACTCACACGAAACCCGCACCACCTCGGATTCGTGGGGTGATGCCTTTACAGATAGTGAGTTCTCCTCGACTGCCTATTCAACCGAAACCTACGAATAGGTTTTTGAGGGACTTATGCATACAGTAGCATTCTAACATTCTTCGTAAGAACTAGACGGTTCCCGCACTTTTTTTTCCGATGATTAGGGAGGAATATGCGGAAGCGCCCCTGATCCCGCAATCTACAACTCCATATGTAGCTTACGTCAGATCCGTGGTATGCTGCCTAGAAGAAAGTCACCAATTGTTTAATTGATTTACGAATGAACCAAAACCAATATTTGAATGAGCACTGGCCACTGGCCTACAGGCCCTAGATTTCCTTTCATGCTGTCTTCTTTTGGTTTATGACCATCCTAGAGACATCTGCGCATTTTGATTCCACACTGTTGACTTTTTCTACCGCAAAAACTTAAACTAGTAGGAAGTTCAAGATAAAGTCAGTCCAAATTTAGTTAGAAGTATTATGCCGTGTATAGGGAGAAGATACAGAAAGATATGAAAGCAGACTCATACCCTCGGTAAGCGACCATCCTAGCCATGTGTTGCTACAGAAATTGTATCTTACCGTGAATACATCCATTTATTAAAATGCGATATAGTTGAATTGAATATCGTATAATATCTGGAGCGCAGCAAACTATAGCAGCTTCAAAACGACAGGAAGGGGCGTAAGTGGCCGCGCCGGAAGCGGCGCGGTAAAAACACAGGTCGGAATCGAAGTGGGACCGTCGCAAACCACAGCGACGAATTATGTCGGCAAAGGTCCCCCTTAGATTCTAACCGCTACGCTCCGTTCACCTCTTTGAGCGCAGCCGCCTGCACCGTGCTTCATGTTCTTGACCCTGCTATAAGTGAGGTACGTTTCTGTGTGAGCATTATAAGCATATAGCATTATAGCATATTAAGCTCTCATGCTTCACCACTCTTCAACATATTTTTACGGAGGATTTTGCAGGAGGAGGTGATTTTGCAGCGGAGGACAGTTATGGGAACTCAGCGAATTTAACGCATTTTAGCGACCAACCAAACAGTCTTGTGGACTATATCTCTTTTGATTGCAATGTCGATAATGCAATAGCAGAACTAGACGCTCGCAAAAAGCGAAATCTTTCTGGGAAAGAACTTTCCGAAGACGAAGAGACGGATACTTCCGGTTCCAGAAAAGTTCTATTTTATTTTTGCTAACACATATGCCCAGCAAAATTATCAAAAACAATTGAATTTTGAATTGCACTCACCTCTCTTGGTATGTTATTTGGTGAAAGAAGCTTCATCTCCTTCACATACCTTTCTCTGAGCCATTGTCCAAGATTGTACATCTTTTTGAGACCTCTCTACAACACTCCTTCTATAGTATCTAGAGTCGGCTTAAAAAAGAAGCTATGTAGGTCGAAGACTTCACATACGTTTGTAAGTGCTCCAAATCCTCTTGGCCAACTTGATTCGTCGTTAATATCATTTGGATAGACCACGTTGCCTGGAGCCCGGTCCCCGTGCGTCCACAGCCCCGCTACGAAAACCAGCTTCGCTTGGTTATGTTGAACAACAACCGATAGAACCATTAGTATCCTTATCATCCTAAGAAGGTGAATATATAATTCGATTCGTTTGCAAACTTGTCAACTGTTCGCCTCCAACTTCTGGATTCCGTCTCACCGTGGACTGACAGGATTTGTTAATATTTTAAAACAGTTCTGCCTTCTTAGCGAATTTCTTAGTGAAATTAATTGAAGTTTAAAATTAAGAACAAAAAATGCCTTCATCAGGTTTAAAGGGGTAAATTTTGAGTAACTAGTGGGAATGGAAAAATATCATATCTTCGACAGCTTGCGTTGAATTCTGAAATGTTAGTGCAAAGTAGTTTCAAAAATGCGCTGTAATTAGAAAAATGTGTGCTAATAAAACAGCGGTATTTTGCAACAACAACTCCACTACGAGAACTAGTCTCACTGCAGTGGACCCAACTTCACTCACGACATTTACTTGGACATCCGGTGAATGTATGGTACACAGTGAAATGTCCGTCCTAGAAACACTTTGACTCTACATCAATCCAGGAAAGGCTAAACCATTCTATTCCAATTATCTTACTGATATTAGAAACGTAAATCAGGAAACTACCATTTTGTTCTCGAAAAAAAAGAATTCCAAAGTTTGTTGTAAAGGGATTCTTCGCGCAAAAGAACTAAGGCAACCATAGGATTCAATCGATCGCTAGATCACTGGCATAGGAAAACAAAAAAAAGGAACTGACTCAGACTACGTTCTTGTGAAAGAGTTGAGCATTGTTGTAGTAAATGAAAAGATTGGAAGGACCCAACTCCTTAAGTGAAGCCAAACCCAGAAAATGTTTCTACGTATGAAAGTTGTTAATATGTCGAGTTTAAAAATTAAATTAAATTATTCCTGAGTGCGTCAAAGGTCAATGTGTTGATTACACATTGAAGTGGAAAAGTTACAGTAAATCGGGCAAGATAATTTTGATGTGATGGACTTGTATGACTTCAATCCCCTGATCAGCTGGTAGAACATTTAGCAGTTTCATAGGAACGGAAAAGTCGACTACGAGACAACAGAAAAGACAAATTCAGACAAAAGTGTAAGTAAAGAAGGTGTTCAGTTGTAACTGTTATCAACTTTAACACTAAAAGGCAAAAAAACAGAAGGAATATAGAGTACTTGAAGAAAAATTTTGCAAAATCTGGGTGACATTAAAGTGTGGATCTGAAGTGAATGCGTAGCCAACACCATTGAGGTGGTCCACTTGCTTGTTCCGTTTTAATAAAGGAGTCGCAGATTTCGCCATTAACGCGCTCAAGAGAAGACCACTTCAGTTCAGTGGACTAGGAAAGGACAACACGAAGATCACAGTCTAACGGAACGGTGCACAGAACGGTCTAACAATGTTCAGAAAAACGATGCAGCAAAGTCTGCAGTAGAAAAAAAAACTTCGAAGAAACTTGAGTTCTGCTCATACATGTCTTCCTCCAACCATCCAAATATCTACCTGACATTACTTACTTGAAAATTTCAGAAGTATTTCAATCCTAACGTATTTTATAACCTTGACAAGATAAGAGCTTACAAAAGTCAAATAAAAATACAACAAATACAACTCCAAGGAGTCTTATCTACAGGAACAGCTTCATCTTCAATCCGGCGGAGCAAGGGCAAGCGGGACTCTTTCTCAAGAACAAAACTGCTTAAATACCTAAAGGATGCTAATGTTGAAAAAGTAGTACGGTTGACGCTAGCCGTTGCTTACCTATGGCTCTGAAAGGAAACTTTTAGAAGTTTAGCTTCTGCGCACCAACAAAACATTCTCTTAAAGGAAATCTACCGTTTTTTGATGTACTGCTTGACTGAACTTCGCACAAGACTCTTCCAACAAATCATGATATCAGTTGTGTGGAGAAGTTGCAGAAGGAAGAAAGCAAACAAACAGGTCGATATCTATGTATATCTCTCCTCTTGTAAACACAAGAACCTGCAAGTTTTCCACTAATTAGAAGTCTACCATGTATTCCAAGAAGATACATTCCAAGAATGACGCGTGAAGATTCTTGTTTGAGTAATCATTAAGCCTGGATTTTGAGATAATCTCTTCAGATCTTCGGAATTGACTGTAGAAGTTGTTCACGTGACTTCATGTTGGACATCAGAAGTATCCTATTTGGCTGCCTTGTAAACTGTTGAGCAGTGAAGCCTGAAAATATCCTGGTTGATGATGTTCCTAGGAAATTGCTTTCTGAATTTCTCCGCTTTTTGGATTCCATTGAAAGAGCCTCTCGCGATGGAGGTTGCGGTTCGGTCAAGTGTGGAGTTCCGGAACAAAGGTCGCATCGGTTTGTAAAAATCTACGATTGACGATGATATGGTTGATTTCATCATGACGCTATTCACAGAGTTATTCTTGAACACAGATTTTCAAAGAATCCAGAGGTAAGGACCATTAAAATTGTGACATTCAATAAGTCTTAGACGTCATATCGAGAACTCTCTCTCACTACTTTTCTGACTCTAATCGATTAATTTTCTAATTCACTGTATTTTGTCTCTCTCTCCCTCCCCCTTCTCTTTTGCTTGTTGTACTGCTCAATGTTTCTGACGAGTAATTAATTAATTATAATTGTGCCGTTGTCATTCTTAAAATTGTAAATTTCTGATTCTTTCATAAAACTTCTACATGCGAAACACATCCGCATAAACATCTACATGTCTAAACTTCTTTGATGAAAAATTTAACCTCTTGGAACTTACAAAGTCGGCATTTACCCACATTTATTCGATCTCAAACATTATCCATTGCCCCTTCGATGCCTACCCCAAACCAATCAGCAAGAAGGAAAAACCGAAACTTTAGGATGGAATGCTTCAAAATGTTGGAGAGCGCCCTGTTTAAAATATTCCCAATAGAAGTCGTCAAAGAACAAATTTTGCAGGCTGCACCAACATAAGAGTTTTGAAATTTCACTGCTTCATGCTTGCAGCAGATCTTTCACAACTCTCTATTTAGTTTTTATTTATGGCAGAGTTGTAATTGAACTAACTATTTGTTCAGTTATAACACTTCTCACTAATGAGAGGAACGAAGAGTGCTCATGAAAAAGGTGTGGGTTAATTCGGTACTAGAAGAAAAATCACATAAGGATTTTGCGCCTTTCTCTAATATCATGCTGTGCCATATAACTTTCTTTCCAAAAGAGGAACAACTGTAGAGTCAGTTGATTTACAATGGGAAGCATTTGTTGAAGTGAAGAAGGTTTTTTGAAACTTAATAATAAAGGAGTCTCGAAAAATTGTCTTTGCATTATCTTTTCACGGTTAGAATCTACGCCAATGTTCACAATTCCATCCTCCAGTTGTTTACAGCAATTTTGACCACTCATTCTTTGTACTCAGACCTATTTTCTTACGTAATCACATTGGCAGTGAGCCCGAGCTAAGGAAGAAGATGTTCTGCTAAATTCCCAATTTAAGCTCATGGAGCTTCAACAGTTGTGTTGCTCTTTAAGTGCCATTTAGAAATGTTTTGCAGCGTGTGAGGCATTCGAGAGAACAACTCGGTTGAACTTTCATTTTTCAGTTCCTGAGGAATGGGAAAACGCTGAAAAGTTAGCGTTAAAAGCAAGAAATTGACAATATTGGATCTCTTTTAATAAAACGGGGGTAGGAGGTAAGAATGTAACTTACGAGTGTAAGGGAGGTCCGACCATTTCTCCTTAGCAATCCAGAAAAAGGAGTGCGGAACAGCTTTCTGTGACCTCGTCTCTTTTACAATGCAACATGCTACGCGACAGAACCTAAGCACTCGTTTGTTCGTCCACAGCCGAACTAGCATGTTATAACTCAGTTAATTACTAAAAGCTGTCCCATCCTCATCACAGAAGATGCGTTGCAGGCTGCTCGTTTTGTTAACCGTAACTAATTTCATCGTTGGGGAGATGATGTCACACAAGACACGTGTTTCACACGTCTTCTTCTGAATTACAGTGAGGAATTGGGCGCACAGTCATACTCACGGATTTAACCCCTAACTCTATCTATTCAAGTAGAAAGTCAACACTGTCATTTGATTGATACATGTAAGTGGAGAACAACTAACAATCTTAAAGCACAAGTCAAGTAACCTGTCAAATCTGTCAGAGTTCTCATCATTATTTCTTCTTTTTAGACGGAAAATTAGTGTTGAGTAAAGCAAGGCGGGTATGTAGCGCAGTCGCCAAGAGGTACCGCTGTGACTCCACGATCGATCATTGATTCGATTCCGCCCTAGTGCCGGCCAAGAATTCCATCCTTCTGGAGCCGACAAACAAGCACCAGACTTGTCTGGGAGTATAAAATCACTGAAATTACACAATCGCTTAGCTCCCGAAAGTCATTATAACGTTCTATCGCGTTCGTAAACGTTCCCAAACGGTTCTGATTGAAGTCGAACGAGTAGGGGCATTCCCATGGGGACTGATCAACGATCAGCGGTATATTTTTCTTTCTGCTTTGGGAAGTACACCAATTTTCTTTTTGCGCAGCCATCTGCTAATACTTATTAGCAGATAGCTGCGCAAAAATTCGAATCTTAGTTTTTTCGTCTTCAATTTTGATTTTATATGTCTTTTGCGAAGGCAACATGTGTTCCGCACTCACTTTGTCCAGAAAAAGCCTCACCATTCCGGTTGGCGATAATGTATTTATTGGCGATATTCATTCTGGATATCAATCGGTACTAGGAAAAAAAAAACGCTAATTGCGTTTGTAGAAGCATTTTCCATCTACAAGTGAAAGAAAGTTCCAAAATCTCAAACATTGGGTGCTGTGATCCAGTATCTCAACCAGTTCGTGTGTTCCAACCATCGAATCGTAGTAGTTGTATTCCCCTTGGATATTTGGCTGCGTAAGCACTCGAATTTTTCGAGTAGAGCTTGAGTAGATAGAAAAAAAGTCAAATCAAATAAAACTGCAGAAAAAGAAATTTGAGTAGAGTTTGTTGAATTCTTATTGAAATGTTGATATTCTGTCACAACTATATTATTGTCGTTTCTACACCGTTTTTATCGAACGTTTCCGAGGCAACAAAAAATTATTCATTACAATGAAAAGTGATTCACGCATCAAAACTATTGGGTCCCGATGGAAATCTGTATTTTCCGAGCTTTCTTACTCTTATTTTCCTAGTCTACTTTTGCTTATTAAACTCTCTTTGAGGAAGTATTTCCAAAATTCAAGGCTTTGTTAAATTACAACATTGACGTCAAGATGAAAAATGGTGGTTTCCTTCTGCCGAGACTGCTTCATATTTACCCTTTAGAAGTTCAGGGAGTGTCTTAGAAGATACGAAGGACTGGCATATAAGGCTCGTTGCGACCTTGACCCGTCCGAAAGAGAGCGTGAACGTGTCGAAGCAATTGAAAAGCGTTCATTCCTATGTCTGCACGATTCTTTTTTACGTTAAAATTTCCGGATTTTCGTAATGACTGCGTGGCCATTGAGGAAAAGCACTTCTACACTAGTTGAACAGAGTAACCGGTTCCATGCCTGCTATTATTACATCAAATCTTCTAAGGAATCTCATTAAGTCTAGCAAATCAAGGGTTTTTCACAAGAATCCGAATGGAAGTTGGTTCTGAAATGCAAGAACACAATCGTTTTCCCATACCACCGAGCTGTACTACCTCACGATATCAAAGCAGCATTCTGAGATACTGTAGGAAATCTCCAATGCGTAGTCACAGCGGGAAGGCGTGATGCCGCGAAACCTCGATTTTATCTCTTGGTGAAAAATCGACAGAATTTAAAACTGTTTTGGTGTTTTAAAGCTGCAAACACAGAACCTCACACACTGCATACCTTAAAAACTGGAACTCCTAACTTTTGAAAAAATAACATCGATGCCGCCTGAGGATGCTTCAGCGCCTCTAAGTGCATCATTTGCAATATTTGTTAATAGCTCTTGTCCGGAACAGCATCTAGTTTTGGGCCATTTCGTGCACCACTTACGAAACATTTCACAGTCTAGAAAATCGAAGCAAAGTTTTCTACTATTTTTCCCAAAATGGATTAGCGGAGGACGTCTCCCAAATCATATGTTTCCCGTTTTACATTGAGAACTGGAACATTTTGTAAAGTGACAATGGCATCCGTCAGAAATGAGTACGGAAAGGCTTGTCTTCTGATGACAGACTAGAGTTAGGTCATTATGATCACTGATCATTATGTCATTTGTATTATTGAAGAGCATCTGTAGTTGGAAAAAAATACCAACAAATGAAAATAGGAAAGAGGAAACAGTAGACACGTTACGACTCGTGAGATTCGAATCCCATCCGGAGTCATTGAAGATCGCATGGGCTGTGAAAGCAGAAAGAGGAGCACAAAGACAATGTCGAGGGATTTAACGCCTTTATACGTTACTGGAACCTAAATCGCTACTTATTGTCCATCACTTTATTATATATTGTAAATTATGTATTACCTCCCGTTCACGTGTTCTCAAACCAATCCCATGCTAACAGCAAGTTACGTCTGAACATTTCCCAAAAACGTTAAATGCGAATGAATGCGAGTGTACACCAAGCACGTCACTATCGTGTTTCTACTTATGCTTCTAGACAAGAATTTGTACGATATGAACCGGGAAACGAAAGCAAGAAATCTTTTACTCGAACATTCGGAGATTCCCTCCAGTGACAGAGTCACTTTGTATCAGAATCTAAGCGCTTTTCACTGCTTACCTTGTCCTACTGTGGGGCGCGAAGACACATCTTTTCCATTGCGATTTTATTCACAAAAGGTCTGTGGCATATCAATCCGCATGGGAAAGTTTCACTGGAATTCGAAAATTCGTTGGAAATTTACAAACGTGTGATAGCCAATACAATGATCTGCGGGGCCAGCCGAACTATCAAGTTGGTGTTTTCATCCTCTCAGATGAAATTGGTACTAATTTATTATTATTATTTACCCTGAAAGGGTGAAAGGCTTGATTGGCTACTAGGGCGGTTTCAAACCATTGATCGTGCACTCACAACCGGACCTCTTACCGACTGCGCTACACTCGCTGCGAATAATTAACAGGAACAATTTGCATAATGCAAAAGGACGTGCCCGAAGTTCAATTCAAGCGAATTACGATTGTCTCCCAGTCGCCATTTCGCACACACTATCCTGTTTCAGAAATCAAACAACTTTTCAGAATCCGGAAAAATCTTAGCAGTAAAACGGGTTGTTAACAACTTAACAGAGAAGAACTATATTAATCCATCCATCTCCGAAGGCACATTAAAATGTTCAGAGCTCAGCATTGTGTAGGTAGCCCATCATAGTTCTAATTCCATCGTAGATCGCATCTAGCCGGTCTGGTTTCTTGCGTGGTTGTCTACCCCCACAAAAGTGTGCACTGCAAATCTTAGTCTGAATGGTAGCTAAAAATACGTGACATTCACGGAAGTTTCTTGTTTATTATTGATAGCAGTAGGATTGTAATGCATTATGTGATATATTTTTGAATTTGTCCAAGTTATGGAGATGAACAAATGAAAATGAATGAACAAACAAGCAACTGGTGGATATTAATAAGATCGATCGTTTTCCATGTTCAACAAAAACCGACTTTCTCACTCACAATGAATTTTGTTTGCTTGCTTATAGATCCTAGTGCATCTCATTTATGGATTTTTTTTGTCTTTTTGCCGGTACTTCGACTCTGACAGCTAGTTGATAGCTTTGACATAGGACGTTTTGATTTAAGGGGTATGTAGAACATTGCCGGCGTAAGCCTTAAACATAATTCCATATGAATACGGAGTGTAATTATGTAGCTGCATATGAAAGAAATATGAAAGGGTCTGGAAAACAAAAGGGACGAAATTTCTGCCGTATACGCACATAAAACATCAACATCATAATAAAAGATTTAACTTTAACAACAATATACAGTAACCTAACAAATATGTGGTTAAAAAAGTAGAAGTTATGCGAAAACTCTTCTGCAGACTTCCACGCGTGCGAAACTCAACGAAAAACGAAGTTGTCACGGCAGAGCATTTCCCAAACCTATTGTTTTCAAAAAAGTTGTTCGACTGACACACATACCAAAATAAATGTTACGTTTCTTTAAGCTTCTAACAAGAAATAAACCCTAACAGTTCGAGAACATTTGCTCATAAAAATATGAGCAACTTAAAAGATTGTTGCGTCACCTAAAGTTGCAGCATCGCTGCAACAATTTTACTAGACATACTACTGCTTCTTTACTTTTAGTGTGTAATTCGGTGCTTTTCTTATAACAATCCACCTAGTTCAAAACCATATCTCGAATTCGCCATCCATTATTTTTACAGAATTTTTGGAAATAAGCTGAGTTTTCGGAGGACAGGAAAAAAGTGAACTCGCACTGCGCAGTTTGCAGTTTTCACTGTTGCAATGGAATTTCAGCACCATCTCTTTTATGAAGAAGTACAACCGCTTCATATGCGCTTTGGTCAGAGACATTTCGCAAAATTTTTGTGCTCTACTGTAACAAATATCCAGTTTTTCCTATTTCTATTGCTTTTTCTTACCAAACTTTGAAGTTAAATCTGATCAATTCCAATCGTTATTAGTGTTAAACATATCTTCTCTTTTAGCACAGAAAAACGTGCACGAAATCTGCGAAACGAATATGACGTTAACAATGAGCCAGGAACTCTACTTTTAATTTACAAAAAAAACATTACTAAATAATTGACTGTGATTTTGAAAACAGTCCTTTCTAGAGGTTCGCCAACAACAACAGAAAAAAGTGTCGAATCAAGATGATACATAGTCCCCTTTTTTCGTTTAGAATTTGAATTCTTAATGTTTTATTTGTCATTTCACCTATATATTCTGCAACAACAACCGCTTTTTCATCATACGACAATTTGTGGCCTCTTCTCATATTTCTGGTTTTCAAAAGACTAAAGTTTATTGTGCCAAACGATAAAAGTGCATACTTTCGCAACATCAAGACATCCGGTTCACGCTGATGTTTGGTTTTCATTCCAGAAAAAACGCCTGACATTAAATTGTGGAAGCGCACTTGTTTTACTGTGTAATCCGTCAAATTATGTTTCTGGCCTTGCTAATGAGAAGTGAAACGTACCAAGAAGCCTATAGTTCAGCGAAGAGGTCGAGCATTTCGTATTAGCTTCTATAACCCGTCGATGCACTTTCTTCACTCTGCTTAATTTCACTCCTAAAAACTGTAGACGCGTTTTACGTAGTACACGGCATCCTTCTTGCGCCTCCAGGCTAATGCGTCCTTCACGCCGACAATGCCAGAGGGGAAAAAGTCGTAACTAATGGCTAAAAAGTTAAAGTCGCATGCCGCACAACCCAGACGTTTTTTGATCGCGTAATTTCCTCCTCCTCGATTCAAGCAGGTTCCAGGCCATACTTGCGCCGCGAGAGTATATAAAGACGTCGACGTCCCAGAACGGCATCCACTCATCTCCTCATCCACCCTAGCCAAAATGAACACTTTCAAGGTTTCCGCAATCCTCCTCGCTCTTATTGCTGCAGCATCGGCAAAGTCCAGTAAGTTATTTCGGTAAAAATGTTCCAAAATCCAAGTTTCAAAATAGTGAGGAGAGGAAGCTCTCAACAGCCATTCAGGGATTTTTTTAACATTCATTTTTGCCATCATCGTTGAAATGATTAGAAATATCATCCTCACAAATCCAATTGGTATCGTTCAGACAGTAAAAAAAAGGAAAGAAATTCGAAAATTTCCTCAGTATTCTCTCTTTTTTGTTTTCGCTCCGTAAGCAATCATAGTTCTTGCAAAAAGTCTAAGCTGGCAAAGACATTGCCGTCATTTCTACCAACAGGAACTACTAATACATTACCTAATCAAGTGAGCGTCACAGTAAGTAGAACATCCACTTTTGCTGCAACATCTCCTCGACTCACTTCATAAAACATTCGAAGACCAGTACTTCTTTTGTGGGCCGTGTTTTTCACGAGTTGTTTCAGAAGCAACTTGGAAACTTGCTGTCTAAATTTCTATTACCAATCCTTTGATTTGCATTTAAAAAAGGCTTTTCAAATAGAGTATGTCGTATTGCACTATTCTTTGGTGTTTGCACGATTTCTGGTCTCCACGATCCTTGACACATAGGGTACCTTTTTCAGTAGTCGTTCGCCAAGCCGGCGATAACGCCTACGGGGATGAACCAGCTGTCGCTACATCCGCTCCATACGGAGGTGAGGCTGCTGAAGAAACTACTATCATTCCCACCGAAGAGGAACCACAGCCCGTTGAAAACGAGAACGCTCCAGCCGAAGGAGGAGTGGTCGACTCCGGATATCGGTCAAAGAGAGAAGCTGGAGACAACTCGTACGGTGACGAGCCAGCTCCAGTTACTCCCGCTTACGAGGAAGCTGAAGTGACCACATTCGAACCTGCTCCAGAGGAGGAAGCGGCGTCGGTGCCAAGCGAGCCCGTAGCTTCAGAGCCTGCCGTTGAGGAGTCAGGATACCGAGCTTAAACAGTTTAACGTTTTTTTCGTTATACATACTGTTCTTTCAATACCGCTTTACTGACTTGCATTTATGTCCAGTCCGATGATTTTCAACTTTCATTACCGCTTTGTTGACAACGACTGATGTACAAAATTGTTTCTTCCAAATAAATTTTTTATGACTACATGCGTTATTCTACATACAAATTCAGCTTGCTGAGCAGTACTGCCAGAACTATACATTTCTAAAAGAAATTTGTAGAAGTATCACAGATAACAGAATGTTAGAATGACAATGTTGAGCTTAGAGAAGTTCTGAGAGGTATACATCTAAAACTTACATCCTGATGAAATGCTCTTATAAGAAGTGGTTGCCTATTAGACGACTAATCTAATCTAGTACAAACCACCGCCTATTCTTATAATCATAAAGTGGGAATAGATTGTGGAACACTCAGTTTTCCGAGGGCCTCAGACCCTATTTTCATTACAGTTGCAGTTTACAGTGCTTCAACTTCCACTACCTCCGTGAATCATGCTGTTTGACAACAATGGTTAGTGGTATGAAGAACTCCACAGGAGTAAATGAACTGGAAACCTGCATCGTTCATGCGACTTGGTCATTACCAGAAACCTTTAAACGAGTACCAGAACTAACTATCAAAGCAAAAGATTAACCTGTGGCCGCAGCTCCCTCTATATTGATTTTACACAGACAAATTACGATTACAGAAAGAAGTATCCGGGAAAGGTGTCTATCAGATCGTCACAAAGCTCCAGATTAACGATATTAGCATATATTTTTGTCGCCCTCTCAAAAAAAGTGCAGACCCCACCTTACAAACATAAGTCTACCATCTCTAAAGCATTTCTTGTCCAGTCGTAGTCATTCATCTTCATGACCCCAATGGTTTTTAGAGTCAGGGAGTGCGTGTTAACCAAAAGCATAAATCCCGTGGTTAGCTTTCAAGGTCCATTTCTAAAATAGCAATAACTAATACCTATTAGTCTAAAGGTTGGTGTACGTTGAATGAAAAATAATTCTAGATCAGGTGCCAAAGATACTGCTGTCTGAACACAAATCTTTGCAATTGTACCTCTGCGGTTGGGTCACCTCTATATATACGTGAATTCCATGTTAACAGAGAACATCGGAATTATGAGGTGAGAAAAGCAGAACATGTATGGCCACCCTCTCCTAGTGAAATCCGTACCCAAACAACAAGGACCTTCGTCTTTTTGATTTCAAGAATGGGCGGTGTTTTTAAAGCGTAGATAGGACCTATAAAATTAAGCCTCAGTGAACTGAGACTTTATCAAATTGTAGTAGATTCCTTGTTTTCGCACCAGTTGCTGATGTGTTCCTTGTTCAAGGACCTAAAAAGAATTGTAATACCAAAGAGAAACAATGATGTCAAAAAAAGGAAAGCTGAGTTACTGGAACTGTGTTAACTGACCTTTTTGTCCTTGATAACGCAGATGAGATTGGCATTCTTAATAGTACTCAATCGGTGTGCAATAATGAGGACTGTTCTGCCTTTCATAGCTCGATCCAATGCATCACGAACCTAAGCAGTGAAAATGATAGGCCATAAAATTGCTGTTAACAGCCTGATGCGTGATCGCTAATTTGAAACTGAGGACGCTCACTATCCGCCTAACTATAACGAAGAAAGCAGTTGTAAAAACCAAGCAGCAGAACAGTGCAAGGCAGGAGCAAACTTAACTTAGACGCAACTGAACTGAGAAATGAAACAACATAATATTGTCACTTAATGGTTGACTTGATGGTCACACAATTCTATCGCTCGAGCAAAAAGGCATGGAAAATATGGTTAACATCACCTGCCTGCCTTAACGGATACAATTACGTTGACGAGCAGTAACTTCACAACTTTTGCTCACAAATTTCGGAAGTACAATGTGTTTTTTTGTGTTGCTAAATTGATCATCTTAAACAATTCAGCGCTGTCTCGGAATACTTCTTCGGTTTGTCTAAGTGCGAACCCTCATCATATCTCTAAAAAAAATCCCCCTGACTTATTGTTAGTCTGTTGGCTTAAGAGTATTACAAAAAGTCTCAATATTATTAATGATATAGAAGCGTTTTGCTGTCTACGGTGGGTTGATGAACAGTATGTTATGGAGTATTTTACTTTACTCGATTAGTCCACCCCTGCAGAATACAGCCAGAGTCACACAATCAGAAAAAGATAAGGGCACCTGGTTGATTCGATAACGTTCAAGATGAGTTTTGTTGAAAAATGAAAGTTTGAATAATCGAAACATTCGGGAGGTAATAGATCACATAGCTTGACCAGCACCGAATGCCGCAGTAATGTCTTGCGCATCATTCCGGAATGTCTGAGTTGTGTTTCACTCGAACCCATTTATAGTCACGCGCTTAAACGAGCAGATAACACGAACGATTTTGCTTTTTTAGGCTGAAGTAGTTCTTTTGAATGCATCAATTTCTTTTTTGCATATGAACTCCAGAAAGGTCTACATAAAAGAAATAAAATGTGAATAGTTTCGAACTCAAGTAGAATTTTTTTGAGCCTCTGATACTCACACAAGACAAACTCCTAACCGAATATGCAAGAAAAAGAAACTAAAGCCGCTGTTCAGTTGCCCATCGTTGGAGAAGAAGAAACAAATATTTCTTCACTTTCTCTTCCCCATTTTTCACACACTTTACCTGCGATAATTCATTGTGAAAAGGTAGAAAAATGCAAACAACATTATTTCTGTAAAAAGAAAACACCATGTGCGACAAAGCATCAATGGTGTCTCATAATGGGGAGGATTAGCTTACCAAACGTTCGCTCTCAGTATCGAGTGCACTAGTCGCCTCATCAAGAACAAGTATGGGAGGATTCTTCAACAGTGCTCTGGCAATTGCTATCCGCTAAAGAAAAACGAAATCCCTGTGAACCAAATCATGAAACGAAGATTTATAAAGTACCTGCTTTTGACCGCCAGAAAGCTGAGTTCCACGTTCACCGACAATTGTTTTGTACCCTTCAGGAAAACTGTTGATAAAGTCATGAGCGTTTGCTAGTTGAGCGGCTTCCATTACCTGAATGCGAGAACAGTAGATGCAAAATTATGTATGTAAACTTTGCACTGTAATTCGCTTAATCTGCACTGAAAGCAAAACCTCTTGATCCGTTGCAGCAGGCCTTCCATACCGAATATTCTCTTCAATGCTAGTAGCAAATAGTACAGGTTCTTGAGAAATCAATCCTATCACCTGAAACACGGTAATGAAACTGCAATATTTGTGAATATTGTTGTTATGAAACCAGTGAGATAATACGCTCATGTAATTATGAGCAGAGAAAGGAAATGAATGACGGAATAGAACTCTGAACAGAGAGATACACAACAATTTGATTTCTCTTCTGTGATCGCGTTCGTACGGCAAATGATCTGGGATTAGATCTCCAACAAAGTTATGTTAGGCGCGCATCCTCGAACGAAGTGAAATAACTATAAGTGCAACAAAAAAGTAACTTTTGCCTTTACTTATCGCTCTTTCTGGAGCGTAGTCGAAAATTCTAAGTTTTACTCACTCTATAGGTTGAAGTAGAGCACATCCTCCTGTAATCTTAATTTCTAAGAAGAAGGAGAAATGAATTTCTATTGTTTTGAACTCAGCACCACTAAACTTTATAATCTTCTTTAGCACCAATTTCTAACTTATAAATCCACTTATCCTATCAATCACATGCATCTTCCTGTAAGTAAAGAAGCTGCGCACTTTCTGTCATTCAAATGTGCATGATCTGATGTAAGACATCTTGACGTCAATAAAATAGGTTTTATTGACGATCGGTTCTCTTTTTCTCTTTTTTCAACTTTCTCATAAAGAAAAATATACAAGGTCATAAAAAGAGTATGAGTTAGTATGAAGAACTAAGGAGGATCAACATTTGTCTGCAGCTGCTCCAAAGAACTTTAAGTTTCTAACTTTCATCAAAACCAAAGCACCAAGCATCAAATTATTAACTTACTACTAAGTATTAATAAAAATTGCATCCCTTCTAGTAAGTACAGAAAGATTTACTGCGGTGAAGAAAAACCTGTCAGGAGTATCTGTCACGTTTCCATATTTAATGGATTACCATCTTCATATGTTTCAAGAACTACCTAACAAAATGAAAAGGTACTCGAAAAGGCTCTAGAAAGAGACAAAAATTTATCTGCAGGGGTTTTTTCGTATACGTGATTGCTACCGAGTTTGCACAAAAAAGGAATAGAATTGTCGTTTTGATTTTCCTCTGATTTTTTCCAGGCGAATAAAACCACCTGTCCAGTAATTCCTTCAAATGTTAATATATACATATAATCGGATAGAATAACAGATTTGTAAAACTGTCGACTTTACCAATTCACTAGTTTCACACACTTCTCTTAGAACCGATCAAAAATTCGAGCTCAACTTGATAGGAACTTGTAATTTCTAATTGCATTTAAAAAAAGACAATGAATCAAATGTAACCTTCTGATGAACCAACGTATTTAACCAACCTGACCACGCAACCATTCAAGATTAAGAGTTCTCAAATCTTGGTTATCTAATAGTACACGTCCTGATGTGGGTTCATAAAATCGCTCGAGCAAAGAAGTGATGGTGGTTTTTCCTGAGAATAGATATCCATATTGTTCCATGAACGACCGTCTAGTCCAATGGAGTCCTCCCTTAGAGGAATTGAGAAAAAATTCAAATTTATATAGTTTAGTTCACCTTCTCCGCTGGGTCCACACAAGGCCACTATTTGTCCTGCAGGTATAGTGAGATTCAAATTTTCAAAGATTTGATGTTCCGGGCGGGTTGGATAGGCGAACTCCACACTTTCAAAGCGAACTTCGCCACATAAAGAGTGGTAAGGAATGCAAACACCATCGCTGTTGCAGACAGAAGGATGCAAGTTTGCGAACTGAAGCAGAAACGGCAACTCATACTCAAAAATGTACAGGTATTCTATTTTAGAACAGAACTCTTGGAAACTGCTAGGTAGAAAATTACAAAGGTAAAGAAAAAGGAAAGCAAGACATTAAAAAAATTAAAAAAGTGGAGCAGGAGTGTAAAGAGTTAATTTAGAGAACCTAAACAATAGAACCTTGAGACGCGGATTATAGGGTGAATCTCCTATTGATTCACTTTTTGGTACCATCGATTTCACTGATTTTTGCGGACTTTTCCATCATAATGGCTCTATTCGCAAATATCTACCTAGCGCTTTACTCGCTTTTACACACGTTTTTCCGGACTCATTGGAATGTTGAGAACTGAGGTTATTGCTTACATTAAACACGAATGTTACTCCTAAGTTACCCGAAACACAATTTGTCGATTTTTTTAGCTGTGCTTTTATATCACCTTAACCCAGATGAAACAAGCTGAAGACCGATTAGGACAAAATATTTGAGTTGTAGTGGGTCCATGATGGTCGAAGAATCACATGCATGATGCACATTGATCACCTGAAATACTCGAGCACCAGCTGTCCATCCCTTCACTGCATTCCCGAATACTAGAGAAAGCTGGCCTAATGATCTTTGTATAGTTTGTGCAGTAACGAGAAAGGACATCAATTCACCAGGAGTCATTTCACCTGAAAAGGTACTCGATATTTACGAACAGTATTTAAAGCCTTATTAATGTGGTTGAAACACAATGCACAAAGACAAATATCGTTTACATATAACATTGCATCAGCGTGCTGCAAACATGCTGATTGTGTTATGAATGTAAAGCATGTAGAATGACCTGAATGTATTAAAGAGGATCCACCGTAGAGAACAGATAGAACCATTCCATTTAGAAAGAAGTTGGTCGCTCCTGAAAAAGGCAAAATTCAAGATGCAAGAGTTTCAGATAACAAGACGCACCTTGGAAGAGTCCTATACCCATCCCTAAAACTTCTTGCAAGAAGCATGCTAGTCGAACTTCTCTTTCAAACAGCCTAAAATAGAAGAACATGAGTCTATTGAACAGTATCAGGCTAAAACTAGATTTGTGCATTGTGTAGGCACTTGTGCTCCTGCTAGCACCGACCAGGCTGCAGAGCTGTGTGTCCTCCCGTGGCGGCGCCGCCCGCGCGGCTGTGGTCCCGTAAGGTACTCTTACTTCTGGAAGATAGAGCTTCCAAAAGTAAGAGTGCAGTTCAGTACCAGCGAGGCAATGAGAACGTGAGTAAAGAAGAACAACGTATAATCTACTAATAAAGACAGCACTGACGTGAATAGCGACTCTGATGAAACGACAGAACGTGAAAACACACGAGAAGAGAAAACTACACGAGTTTATAGAACAAACAAATATCTGCAATATAAGCAACGTAGTAATAAACCTGAATAAGGAGCAGCAGCATATCGAAAGTGAAGGCTGACTGATAAGAAGAATGACATCAAAGAAACGACAGAGAATGAAGAAGAACATAACTTTGAAGGGTTTGACGATAGTGAATTGTAAGCTGTAGAAGCGTGCGCCGAGGCTGTGGTGCTCTAACGTGGCATGCCGCGAAGCGGCCGCCGAAACGAAATCTGTACACCCTCTATGTTTTAGTGGCTTATCAACACATATTTGCTGTCTTTGGTAGTTAATGCGTGTTTACAAAAATATGCGGAAAATTAACAAGAAATCTCAAAGAGAGATGTGTATCAAACGTAAGAGACAATGTCTTGCAAAGGGTGCTACCAATGGCTATTCATCTCACAATATTTGAAAAAATCCTGTAGACAGAAAGAATTGTATTGGTTAGAAGGAGGAAAAATAAAAAATTGTTTCCTGCGGATTCAATTCCAAGACTTCTAAAATTACAGGCAAGAGGTAAAATTAGAGATAAATTTGGTAGGATTTCCAAGAAGAAAGAAGGTATTAATGCTTATTACTTCTTAGAGAATATTGAAATGTATTATTAAAATTCCCCCTTAAACCCTCCTCAAAGATCTTTTTAAATAAATGCTGGGAACATCTTTTTAGGACAAAGTCCAAGGCTCAATTCATGTATGGGTAACTGAAGGACGATCGTAGTTATTGTGAGCTAGAAGGAATAGGTGGCGATATTTTGAAGCCAATAGTGATCACGCCTAGCAGAGAATGCAATAAGCATGGGGGATGTGAAAGGTAACATCCAATTCAGGGAGAAAGGCGAAACGGAAGTCTCTGGTTGAGATCAGCGGCACAACTATGAGAAACAGCGGACAAAAGAGTAGTATATTTTCAGCCAGTCGGATCAAAACGCCTTAAACTCCTGTGGAAGTACGTAAGTGGTTCTTCGAATCCTGCCGCGCTACTTCGAAAACAACCGCTTACGTAATTTTGGAAGGCTTCAGATCATATTCACTCACTAAGCACCTACATAGTATTCCAATATATTGTGAAACAAAATAAGATACCTCGCTTCCTGTTCCTCCATTGCAAAAGCGCGAACGGTTTGTATATTTCCAAGCGCTTCATCTGCGACTGCGGCAGCTATCGCGGATTGTGCTTGCGCTCTGAATCAACGCGAACCCCACTATGGATGGTAATGTAAAAACAAGAAAAAGAAATGAATTTCGTCAGTTGAAGAAAAAGCTGTCAGAACTGTTAAAATGTCTAAACCTTCTGCTGAGGCTCCTTAACAACGCTCCAAATAACGTGCCAATGGCGATGATTACTGGAAGAGCCGCCACAGTGTACATAGTCATGTGGGGAGAAATTCGAAATAGAGAAACTACACATCCACCCACCTAAAGTTTCAAAGATTCACAGTAAACTATGAAACCAATTGTTATCATGAAGTCAAAGAAATGAAAAGATAGCAAGAAACCTGTGCCATAGTTCTGAGCCCTTGCGCAACGGTGAGTTTGAAACAACTCTTGAATTCCTGCACATCAACGTTTAACCTGTTCGACAATTCCGCAGTTTTCTTGAAGAAAAATTCTACAGTAAAGAAAAAGGCAGGGAGCTTACTCTCTCATTACGTACCTGTGAGTCGAAGAAAGCCATGTCCATAGCCAATAAACGACTAAACAATGTGATACGAAGGTCGGCCGCGATACGTTCACCAAGAACAGTGAGAAAGCTGATGTAGAAGAAAGTAAGCACTGCCTGTGCTGTATAACAGAGCACAAGCCTTGCTGCTTCTGGTTTAATTATCCCTAAGTCACTCACTGCTCCCTTGGACTGATCTGAAATCTCTCTACTACCAAGAAAATCACTCACTCCGAGGAGGAAATTAGGTGAGCAGGCAACGAACCTTTGATTATTATGACAATTTTATCGATTAATTCTCCAAGATAGATTGGAAGTTGAATGTTGACAACAGCGGCTAGAATAGCGCTCTAAAACTATGTTTTGGAGAAACAGTACTAACATCACTCAGTGATTTTGCCTCATCCATCGACCTGATAATAATCAAGGAGACTTTGAAATAAGAAGTAATAGGATGCAAAAGTTAGTACTAACTATGACAGCTGCCAGAAATAAAAACCAGTACGGTTTAATTAGCGACCAAACGTCGTGAAGTGAAAGTGATGGTACTTCACTGCCCAAGTATTTTTTATGTAGATGATCCACACGTTTACTCAGTAGTACATCTTTCTTGCTTTCCACCAATCTGAACTGAACTATACAGTTTCAATATCGGTCACTGCGAGGTAACAAACTCACCTCAAAAAAGGAATGTACCATGCACTAAGACATAGTCCAGAAAGACGTCCCACTTTGAGAAGGGATGACGCGTGAACTTTCTGTGATCGCCATGCGCTGACAAGGTTTTTCGAACTCGAAGACCTAATGAAGATCCATAACTATGACGGGAGAGCAGGTAAGACGCATATACCTGAGCGCTTTTAAAAGGGAGAACCTCCCAGCAAGCACAGAGCACTGGGAGACGGCAAATTTGGAGATGATCATAATAAAATCCTCGCCCAGCTCTTCTCATTCACCCTGGAAACAGGAAATTACAGAGATGTGAGACCTCGCCACACCCCATTGAACAAAAAAACATCCTCGTGAAAATCCAAGAACAAAGTCAACTCGATTCTTCGTCTTCGTACTGGCCGTCGTGAACTACAAGTGCGCAGCTTGTGTAGTTTCACATGATACGATGACATACGTCATCTAATTGCAACAATTTCTCAATTCCCCTCACTTTATCATCACTGTCCTTCTTCATTTCCACTTAGATACCTCCACCGAGAATTGCATTTACATGAGTTAACTTTCAGGATGCCGCGATCTGTGCGTCGCCGAGATCCTAGTGACGTTGGGAAGTTTGCCACTGATCTCGCTGTTGGAGGTGTTTCTGCGGCTGTATCGAAAACTGTTGTCGCTCCAATCGAAAGAGTAAAGCTCTTGCTTCAGGTGCGTGTTATTTCAAGCTCTACAGTTTTTCACCCAGATAAATGCTCGCTCTGGGTTTTAATTCAGAACATTACTTTCCTTGGATTTTTTTTTCTTTCGTGTTTTTTTTTTGGTCTCCGATAAGAAACATTAGGTGCTCTAAACGACTTACTAATAAAACAACAGTTTCAGTGGTTTTTTTTTTCATTTTTTTCACGACTGTATAGGACACATATATGCAATAGTCGGAGCCGGTGCTCCGACCCTTTCACTTTTGGACGGTTGGCGAAGGCGTTTTCATCACTTGAGCTGCACCCCATGAGCCAGACCTCTTTCACCTGAGGAGGGTTTGGGTCCTGCCTTTTGCACCTAGGACAGGGCATGTTCAATGTGTCTCCTTATATGCTTAATTCACAAGAGGCCACGACAGACCGTGTTCCTAGATCAACACTGAGCAAATACCGCGAAGTTCAAATGTGCGCAGTAAGTAGTGAGCTATTCCATTGCTTGAAATGTGTACACTAAGAAGCCATGTAGTTAGTGTCTTACGCTATCTTGAGGAACTTTGCTCTGTGATCTTCTGGAAGAAGCAGAGGTGAACAAGCGTTTAAACAACGATAGCTATGGCACACCTTGTGACATTAATATCATACCCGTATTTCCTACCAGATTAAGAGTCTGGTGCTCTTGATGGATGATCGATCGGAGGTTCGAATCCGGCCTACTGCTTACCAAGCCCTTAAGCCCTTTATCCCTCCGGGGTCGATAAATTGGTGACAGAGTTGTCTGAGAGTGTAAAGATACTATTTTGATTTATCGGCTAGCCTCCGCAAGTCATTGTACAGGCAAGACACGCGTTCGTAAACCCCAAACAATTCTGAGTTGAAGTGAATGCGTTGCGCATTTCGAGCGGATTGATCAGCATCAGACTCTTTATCCTTTATTTCCTACCAATCTGTGGATCCGAGTGTTGCGGCTCTAGTGCGCACTGCGACTATAACTGATGTAACTGTAACAAAGTAGTGTGTGGAAGTTGAAGCCAGAACCCGTGGACTAATATCATTCTCTTGCAAGAATGCTGTTGAGAATGTGTCAGTAGTACCTAAAAACCGTTGATGTGCATTGATGTTGTTACATAGTCGGGAAAGTACCAGTGAACGTTGCAAAACTTCGTAAAGGATAAAGTGCTGGTGTATGTCAATCCCTTGGAGATGTGCCAAAATGTCTTATTCACTTCAGTCGATGTATTAAGGAACTCTTTCTTTCCTCCCAGACAACTCTAGAAGCAGACCCACTAGGGGACAAGAGCGTAGAGCAGTTCTGAACCATCACGCAGAATCTCTTACAACTGGTGCACATCCTCCCTTAAGAATTTCATAAACGATAAAAGTGGACAATGTTTCGTTGATCAGACCCTCTGAGATGCGTAAAAGCATTCAACTTCAACGCAGTAGAAAAGGAGTGAACCATATGATGAAGACTGCAAAAAAAAAAAAAAAACTAAACCGACTAGATTTCTTGATAATGGCGCGAATTTACTCACCTTCATATGAAGAGTTACTGCTTTCATATCTGCACATCTTGCACAGTAAACTCTTCATATCTCATTGATGAAACCTGAGCTGATGTTACCGATTTTTCAATTGGTATTGTATTTTCGATCCTTCTTGAAAACGACGGTACTGATGTATAGTTTATTAAATTCAATATCTCTTCATTACTATTCTGAATGATGCTGAACTTCTTCCTGGTTATTTTTCTTAATGTCCTTTTTTACTTCTTTGATCCTTCTTGCCAACAGAGACAA
The DNA here is from genome assembly GCF_031761385.1 of Necator americanus. Taxonomy (NCBI): domain Eukaryota; kingdom Metazoa; phylum Nematoda; class Chromadorea; order Rhabditida; family Ancylostomatidae; genus Necator; species Necator americanus. The sequence continues at coordinate 25,901,571 of NC_087374.1, forward strand.
GGTTTCTATTGCTTGTCTTGCGTAGTTTGAGTCTGGGATTCATCTGTTTTTCTATAATTTCATGGAAATGAAATTACTTCATGGAAACTGCTTTTGTTGCTGTTGTTCTAGCTTTATGAAGTTGCATGGTCTATAGAGTTCAGACGAAACACATTGTTATGACTTTCTATCTTTACTTTGGTTTCCTACTTCGAATTTTTAGTTATGGTTTTGAGAACATTACAAATGATACGGATACCTTGGAAATCAAAGAGACGTGTTTATGCGTTTTAAGTTTTCGAATTACCGTGGATTTACTAGTTCATTTCTTAAGAAGGCCATTGCATTTTCTGCGGAATTTTCGAGATTTTAATAACTAGCCAATATTATTATATTGGCAAGCATCCGGTGTGACACTGCAATCTTCATAAGCTAAAGAAGGTTTTTCTCAATGCTGTTGAATAAATTTGGGGCCTAGCGAAAATAACTGAAAAACCCAAAACGCCTATGAATAGCGAGGCTACTTTTTAAGACTGCACGTGGTCACAGCCTCAAACATATAATTTTATTTTCCCTTACGCTAAATTCTTGATGAATTAAAGTTTTGCTTTGGGCTATTGTCATTGCTGTTATGAACACTTAGGCAATTCAGCTGCCGCCTGTTCAGCAATAAGCAAAGGAGAGTAATTTTTCCGACCTGCAATTTGTTCCATTTGTGATATAGTGCACAGAGATTGTATAGCAGAAATTTAGTACACGAATGCGACCTTTTCTCCATGTTAATCGTCTTGCATCTCTTATTCGAACTTTGTAATATACTTCCATCGGACAAAGTAGTAGTCATATGCAACTCATGTTCTAAAACACGAATCTCTTTGCCAAACCCTTTCTTGTCTACAAATATCGATGTAAACGAACTGTTAATGTTCTTGTTACTGGCCTAAAAAAGTGATGTATTACCTTGTCATCATTAGAGTCACATCGGTTTTCTGAGTTCTCCACGTTCGACCCTATCATTTCCCAATCTTTGGGTTGCTATTCGAACTTTGATTAGTTTTTCATGAAGCATTTTCTTCTCGCAAGATGTGTACAGTAACAGGAACAGTTCGTTTTCATTTTTATTTATTTTTTTTTAAATGTTTAGTTCCTTTTTCAGGTGCAGTATTCACATAAAAGCATCGCCGCAAACGATAGGTACAAAGGAATTGTCGACGCTTTCATTCGCGTTCCCAAAGAGCAAGGGTTTTTTTCTTTCTGGAGAGGGAATTTTACAAATGTTATGCGCTACTTTCCAACACAGGTATATCTTCTTGTGTATTGACCTCACTTGTCCATGAAATAACTTTGTTTTCAGGCTCTGAATTTCGCTTTCAATGACCTCTATAAATCGGTTCTTCTCGAAAACGTGAATCGCAATGAGGTATTACTAAATTGCGATATTGCGATATGCATATCATATTTGCTCACTCCTTACTCTCCAAATTAATTATCTTAGGAATCTTATTTTTCTTCCAACTTAGAATTTTTGGAAGTACACCTTTCGGTCCTTAGCAGCCGGCGGCTGTGCAGGTTCTACAACTCTTTGTTTCGTATACCCTCTTGATTTTATACGAACTCGATTGTCTGTTGATGTGGGTACCCATAAAGCAAATAGGGACTACACGGTACCACTTTTTTCTTTTGTAGTGTCCATCATCAATCTTAATATTCACTCTGCAGGGCTTTGTGGATTGCTTGAAAAAAACCGTCAAGTCTGATGGTGTTGTAGGACTATACCGAGGATTCTTCATTTCCATTCAGGTATTCGAAACTTAAGTTTTATATTTCAGTGTACTTTTATTTTTATAGCGTTCACTCGCGCCCCCTTTACCTTAGCAATAGCTAAAAACTCTGCCTCTGCTCCCTCGGTACCTGAGGCGAATAATATCTTTTGTTGTAGCTGCCGTTCAGTCCGTGATTGTGTTCACCCATAAAAACCGCATTGGAGTACGTCAATACAATTGTACAGAAATTTACGTACAGTTTGGACATGTCACTTGCTCGATTTCAAAACTCCACTCAAAAAAAAACACAGTTTAGTGATTGATTGAACTTTTTTCAGACATATTTTATCTACCGTGCTGTTTACTTTGGTATGTACGACACAATAAGACAGTTCGTCCAAGAGGATAAGAGAAATCTACATTTCGTTAGTTCGTTCTTCATTGCCCAGGTGAGTTTTTATTTGTCTTTCTCTTTGTAGATATGGTAATACTAATATCCACTTTTATCGTGGTTCCGGCTTTTATTATATAGTTACTTAGTTATTATAATATAATATTAGGTAATAATATTCATATTAATAATTATTTTAAATAACTGTGACGTCTTGCTTCTCATGAACTGTTGATCCATCATATGTTTTCTGTATCAGGGTGTTTCTATATGTTCTGCATATCTGACTTACCCCTGGGATACTGTTCGCAGAAGGATGATGATAAAAGGAACATTGAGCACTGGTCGAGCTTTCGCTGCAGCAAAACGTATCGTTGCTGAAGAAGGAGTACGAGGATTATTCAAAGGAGCTCTTGCTAATATCTTCAGGTGTTTTTATCTTCCGTAGCGTAATATTTATAGTTCATTTATGGACATAATTTTCTATTACAGTATTACATAAATTTGGATTTCTCGCAGAAAAAAGACCGCTTTTTATAGTCTTACTTGTTATTAGGATTTTGAAGCGCATGTTTAGAATTTCCATTCCAAAGAGATCGGAGCACCGGTTCCGACTATCGCATATATGAAATCTAGTCATCGAAAAGAGGTTGCGGTTGATTGCATACATATTCATTGTTATCATGCTTATGCTTAGTTATTGTGCTTATTCTTCTTTCATTTTGTACTCACCATCTTCACCTTTGCTCCAACTTTTTTGTTTCGATAAAATAATCTTTCACAGAAAGTTCATAATATTCGTTTTAGGAGTAGCGGTGGAGCCCTTGTCATGGCGATATATGAGGAGATACAAAAGCACCTGTGAGCTCGCAAGAATGCATATTTCTTTACCGAAGCTTTACACTTCTTAACACTTGTTCGAATTGTTGAACCCTTCCTCATTGTTGTTTCTCTAGTCACAGATCCTATCTTGTAGTGCTGTTTTACCTCGGTAAGTTTTACGATTCTGCCTTAAGTTTTGATCGTACAACGATCTGTGATATTATGTTACTAGTGCATTTATTTCTATAATATTGTTTCTTCTCGAAGAACTTTAAACCTACCCAGAGGATTGATATCATATTCGATAAGTTTTCAATCTTTTAATTCAATCTCCTCAGTGAACGTGGTCTCCAGTGCTCAATAATGCAGTGCTTTGTATTTGTTTGAGATTCTGCCATGTTTTGGAATCTCTCGAATTGAGATTGTGCCGCCTATTAATTATTGATAAGGAGTTGTTTGTAGACAGCGCTAGTTCTAGGTTTGTCTTCTACACTTCATTATCTTTACCTGTTTGCATGTTTCTCAGTTTGACCTTTTCTTCCAAATTATGTTTATTGGATAGGAACGAATAAGGGAATATGGTCACGCTTGCGTGCGTGAGGATAGTCCGGTTTTGATCAAATCTTGTTCTTCTGTTGCATTCTCATGTCCCTAACAACTAGTTTGTTATGTTTGCTATATATGTTTTTTACTATCTAATTCATTCTTACCGAAGTTTGTTAGTTATCCCAAGTTTGCTTTTTAGTTATTTGTTGATTGCATCAGTTTGCCGAAGCTCGTTTGCACGTACTATTTCCATTCGCATGAAATCAATAAGCTCAAAGACTTTATTTGAAGTCAAAAGTTTTCTATGCCTTTTTAAACCAGAGTTTAGAAAATTTAGTTTTTTAAATTTAAACAAGAGTAGTTAAAGTAGTTGTTGAATAAAAACCTTTTTTGTTCTCTTTCACCTTTATCTGCGTCTATCGCCTAGTACCTAGAACATATTTGTGCGGGAGAATATGGTATTCGAAAATGCACCAAGAGTGATCGAAAGTAAGCAAGAAGTGCTGGTCTTCATATTCCGTTTGCATCTGAAACGCCGATGTTACATCGTGTGAGATTGTATTATAGCTCCAAGTGACGTCTTGAAGAAAATCGCTGAAGTTGAGCGTATTAGTTTCTCTGGATGGTGAAAGGGAAGCAGTCGAATCAGTGACCCAATGATTTCGATATATCCCCATACTGTAATTAAGCATATGCCAACGATCACGTTTATGGTCCTCTTGTGCTGCACGTGCTCTGATTCATTTCTAGTGTATCTGTATAAGCGGCCCAACTAATCCTTTCTCAAAGCACAAATTTGCGCTCCCCCGTAAACACAATTTTAAATGGAAACACCAGAAATTATGTTTGGTAGGAGTTGGTAGGGTTTTAGTGCCGGATCGCCTGCCCGGCCTCCGTAGCTGTCGTGGTGCTGTTGAAATAAAGCGTCCGTAGTGTCGAATTGGGGACAGAAAGGATGACAGCTTTCAGCGCGCCTGCTGACGCGCTTCGGTCGTTCGTATATCCGTTAACAAAGAGTAGTTCATTGGCGACAAGACCAGGAAGAAAGGAATAACTACGGAACCGATGTTACGGGATATAGGAGAATGAAATCGCAACCTAGAAAATACTCGACCTAGCGGTCGCGGCTGTATCACTCGTTAAAAACTTATTCTTCCTTGTCACCGCGGCGCTGGCCAATAGATGACTTGCCAGGCGGGAAAAATGAGAAATATCGCTGACGTAACAAGGTAAAGTGATGTCCTCATATTATATGTATATATATATATATATATATATATAGTAATTGAAATCTGTCGGTCTGAATTAAGTATGAGCCAAAGAAGACTTAAGCTATGGAAATGGCGGCAGAAGAGGCCGAAGGGATTCGTGGATAACGACAGGCTAGATAGGGTCGGGGTCGAATTGTCGACGAGAGCGTTATCCTAACAGACGAAAATGTGTCAGAAAACTGAAAACGGGTGGGAAAAGGGGCAATCTAAAGGAGTTGTCCTGCATCTGCTGAATACATTCTCAATTAATCTCTTTTAAAGACAGCCTAGAATGAAATAGATGATGTTGGGATATCTCCACGGGTAGTTGGGATTAGGCGCTCACATCGTCAGTGTGAGTGTGATCACGCCAATTTCCGGAATTGTCCTGAAAAGGCTGTGGGGAACGATCGTTTCGATAGAATTCTTCTACAAAACACCTTATTTTCCCTTTGTATGCTTCTGTCTGGGAATATATAGCGGGTCAACGGTAATTCTTTATAAGCAATAGGACCCTTCATTCGAGTAGCAATTTCGTAGACAATTAGTACAATTAGTACGCACCCTGGTTCCTATGTATTGCGCCAATAACAACAACAATGTGTTGGAGTCAGCTGATGCACTGAGTCTTTCTACAATAGTGCTACGACTCTACGACGATATCTTCACTGAAATGGGACTACGAGATGACTTCCAGTGGAGGTTCGGCGGGTATTGCCGAACACTCTCAAGAACCTATTCAGATAGAGCCGGTGAATAAGTTGCTGAGCGATCCGGAGCATATATAGATTTGGCGTTTTACAAGGTGCTTCGTAGGAAAATTCGATCGATGAGACCGTTTTCCACGCCACTTTTCGAGATAGGGAAGTTGAATGTGTTCGAGCTCATATTCTATATTCTACACAGCTATTCTTATCTTTTTTCGGTGGAGGGTGGGGAATCTCAACATCGTCAATCTTTCATTTATTGTCATTATCAGTAAACACGTGCAGATAATCACAAGCTTCTTCAATAGAACGATGTTCAACAGTGTTCTACACGTAGTTTGATATAATCGCTTGATCTGATTTAAAAAGATGCGTAGTTCCGAAACCTAACGGATTGCTGGGTGTATGGTGTAGGTTCACGGTGTATGGCTTACATTGAATGGTCGGCGGAGAGGGGTCATTTTCATATTGGGTTGAGGAATAGTGTTTTTCCAAACTAGAATTGCACAAATATATTGGCAAAACGTTATGATTCATTTTATAGAGAATTTCTTGCTCTTCATTGCACTCGTGTTTTGACTTCCTACCTCTCTTAATTCTTGTTCTTTTTCGGGTCGTGTCACATGAGCAAAATGGAGCCATTTGGGACATTGATTTTTTTTGCGTTTTATCAGGACAATAAAACCACTGAAACTAAGATTGTATAGAGAAGGAGCAGTACGTAAAAGTATTAAACCAAACGCCTTTGATCTTCGCGCTTTAAAAATGGAATTCTGACCTCAAAGTCGGCTCAAGCAGCCGCCAGCCACGCATCGTGGATTGAGGAAATCTTTTTTCAGGATTTTTTTTTGGAACAAAGAACATACAATGAATTGATCAATAACGAACTCTTTATAGCTGCTTTTCGTACTGTTTTCAGCAACTTTCTCAGAGCTTTAAGTATTGCTATCATATTGGTTATTAAATGTTTCCCATGCTTTATAATTTTTTTTTTCTTTCTTTAAAGCTTTTCATGCACCATCAGACGCCTTCCATAAACTGAGCAAATTTGAGGATTACCTTTGGCTGGCTGTTCATCACAGTTAAATGCAGAAAGCCAAAGGTGTCAGGAACGCAAGAAAAAAATTAGGTTTGGATATACTTCTAAATTTGAGAAGAAGAAATTCACAAACTGTTCCTCAAGCCAGTAGTTTTGCCCATCACACCTCTCCATATTATGTGTGAAAATTGCGACCTGCGAACGTAAACGGAGCAAACGTTGGTGGCCGTGGTACTGGCAGATGCATGGCACGACGCGGTACCCAAAGCTGCCTTTTAGCAGGATTCCAGCTTTCTGGTAATACTGTTTTGTGTTACTCTTGCTCGATTGGTGAAACCTATCCCATCCAGTGCCCTGCCAGTTTGCGTTTCGGTGTAAAGTTGACCCTGCTTGGAGGCGTGTTCAAAATTGTTCAAGATAGCCTAAGTTAGAATTCGAAAAAAGAATGAACAAATAAAAGCGTATAGTGAGCTATAACTTTCACGGGATTCTTTTCTTTCCTGATGACTGCGAGCTCTTAGCGTTTTTGTAGTGGAAAGAAGTGCACATTATAATATGTGTAATTATTTGTAGGTTTTTCACTTCCGTAAATTCAATGACGTTTTAAGGAACTGTACTTCACAAATATAGATATGGTGAGTTTTTATGTGTTTCTGAGAACTTATATACTAGTATTCAAGTATTTGTATCCTCGTTTTCCAGATTTCGAAAGGAAACTATGTGGTTTTGATGATCATTATTTGTTTTTTATGCAAATACAACCAGTCAACTTGGCATCCGTTTATTGCATCACCTTGGCAGAGACGTTATTCTACTTTCTCAAAAGTTCGTTTCTGTTTCTAAGGAATAATGCCATAATGTTCTGTTTTCTTTGTATTCCTTCTTTTTGTAGCACAAATTCAATATTCGATGTAAGAGGTGATAGTTCTTTTCAAAGGCAGCGCCGTTGGGATCATTTGTTTTTAAGCTGATTTTGCAGTATGATATTTATCTTATAAATTGGCGATGTTGGGATCTGTTATGAACAATTTGGCGGGTTTGGTGTGTAGGTTACGAGTATCTCATAATCAATACAGGGTAATCTACATAATCGTGATCAACACCCCGAACCCTGTATTAACTATGAGAGACCTCTACATCGTCATTTCGATGATACCCTGCCTTCAAAGAATACTGTGTAACTTTATTGTCCTGCTAGTTGCTTCTTAGCAGAAATTTGTAGTACCTATCAATTTGAAGTGTGCTAAGAAAAAGTTCTCCAACAGGCCTCAACTCAGACAAATTGCAGATTTTGCACGGACAATACTGTTGTCAGATTACCGCATTGGATCAAGTAACATAATTCGATAATTAGGTGTTCACTATGGCCTAGCATTTGCCCTTAGCACAACACCGCTATGCAGCACTTTTCGTTAAGTGCTAGAAAAATTCAGCAAAGTTAATTTACATCTGTTAAGGTGATACTCGCCAGGTGAGAGATTCGACCACCAGTTTTTTTATACATAAAAAGCTGTTAAATTAGGGAGATAATAGTTATTCGTTTAATTTTAGTGTGTCCCAGTATCCTCATTAATCTAGTTAACTGACTCTAGTGATAGCTAAGTACTTACAATTCCAAAAACGTGTAAACTGAAGTTCTTCTCTTGTGAGTCTTCGGGTAAGACCGTATTTGTCAAGCTTTGGTATTTTACGTCCCGTTGGTATCATATGTTTTTATGATGATTTTGCACTATGATATATCTTATATGTAGGAGATATTCCATATATAAATCCTGGAGCATGGATAATTTGAATGATCTAGACTGAGAATTGCGTAGGAAAGTTTGTCACAGATACTGGTTGTGGGCTACTTTTTGCATGGAAATATTTCGAATCCGCTCATCGATTTCACCGGATAAATGGTGTCTAGACATCTACTGATTGCGAGCTTTATAGTAACTTTAAACGAGGTTATCGATTTGATTGATCCAATTGCCCTTCTGCTATATCCTTTTGTTGTATTTTTGTAACGAAATTTCAACCACAAGGAATCACGTATACGCTTTACGTTTTACGTGAACCTGTGAAGAAAGAGCCCGCAGGTCTTCGTCGCTTATTTCGATGGAAGTGACTTTCGCATATCTTGCCAAGGTTATTACGCGCAACATTCTGAGCATACTGACACGGAATCACCCTACATAGGAAATAACACGATGTTGATAATGTTGATGTTGATAAATGATAAACGATGTGTGCCTAACCTAATGTTCGGTATGACAAATGAAAAACCAGACTTGGTTATATTTTCTATCTGTTTTCGTGTCATGACTTTGATGTAACTATGTTTGACTTTGATGTAACTGCGTTTTATTCCCTTATATTCCCAGAGTAGGTCAAATTGCGCTGTTTGTATCAATAAATGTTACAGCTGTGGCGCCACCAAAAATGCTATGGCTCTTGCCATTGATCCCATGCACTCAAATCAGGGTTTGACGCTACTTCAAGCTAACAAATATAGGCAGATCGGATGGAAGCGATGAAAGAGGCTCGGGAAATGTTCTATTTCGGTTACGAAAACTATATGAGCCATGCTTTTCCTGCTGACGAATTAGATCCTATTCATTGTACAGGAAGGGGACACGATCATGGTGATCCGTGAGTTTCATGCGAATTATGAAGAGTTCATCCTTCCTGTAATTGTGCAGGCTGTTTCAGATCCAATATCAATATCAATGATGTATTGGGTGACTATTCATTAACGTTGATCGACTCGCTGGATACTCTGGTCATACTAGGTAATAGCTATTTATTAGATATCATCTTTAGCAATTTTTTAAGCGGATCGTGAATCTTTTTTTGTTGCTGAAACGTGCAGTGTGTTTGTCTTTCGCATCTGCCACAACTTGATCTTTACACTGATTTACACCAAACTTTACCCACAGACATGCTGAGACTGAGGTGGACCTTAAGTCTTTTTTTTCCCCTGGATGTATTAATCCGCCGTTCCGCTGTACTGATTCTATTGATTTCTGCCCGCTTTCGATCTAGAAGAAGTAGAAACGTCTCGACTGAGGTTTTAACATTTGTTTGCTAGACTAATAGTCACTTCGAAGGAAAAATGTGAATTTTATCGGTTTATTTATTTTGATTCAGTATCTTCGTACACACAATGAGGCCCTAGGAACAGAGGTTTCAGCATATGCTGGTTGCGAATATGATGATCTGCAATGACGAACTGTAGAAGTTGTGATTAGTCTTTAGAACTTGTCCGGATTGTCATAGAAATCCTATTTCCATAAATGGATAAAGGATAAAGTATCTGGCCGATTAATCAATCCGCTTTGGATGCACCACCACGTTCACTTCAATTCAAAATCGTTTGAAGTTCACGAACGTGTATCTGTCTTATACAATGACTTGCGGGGGCTAGCCTATGTGGCAAGTCAGTGCTTTTATTCTCTCAGACAAGTCTGGTACCAATTTATCGACCCCGGAGGGATAAAGGGCTTGGTAGGCAGTAGGCCGGCTTTGAACCTCCGGTCGATCGTGCAGGCAGCGGAACCTCTAACCGGTACACTACACCCTATTTTCATATTTTATTAAAAACGACCTGAAACTTTGCTCTTACGTATGCGGCTACTTTCGGCGCGGTGAAGGTGACTTATTATGGGATATCATTAGTTGCAGTGGTAGGTGGTGTTAGTGAAGGTCTTCCCTCGTCCCAACCGCTACGCTCCATCGCGCCGAATCGAGCGCGCCCGCTCACGCAATTGCACTCAGCTCCAGATTTCCCTAACTATATCTCCCAGCACTGAAAAATGTATGTTGCTCTTTCAAGGTCTAGAAGTGAGTATGGCCTAGTTTTAAAATTGAAACTCGTTGAAATCAGTTGCTAAGAACTTCGTTATGCCAAAGTATGTAGAAGTAAATATTTCTGAAAAAGAAAAACTGTGGAAAACTTAGAGTTAAAAACACTGACAGTAGCAGTCGGTTCGTCATTCTGTTCAAAGAAAAAAATGTTGAAGGATAATTAAATCGATAAAACCACAAAAACTGGGAAACTTCTATAGTTGCACTAGTTTAGAAATGAAAATCCAAAAGTGAAGGGATAACCCTTCCTTTCACACTATTTATGTGTATAGACTAGTTAAAGTTGTGTAATCTCTGAATGAACTGTGAGGGGGCCAGAAGAAACGTTTTAACATTTTAAACGAGTTTTAGTTCTGCAAAGTTTCATTATCTACGCTGCTCAAATCTTTATGAGATTGGAGCGTTCCCCCCGCCCCTGTTCATGTAACTCTGTACCAGGACTGGGTAACAAGAGTAGACCTCAATGGTTTGAATACTTTTCCATACTTTTTCTACTTGATATTTTCATTAATTACTTAAGGGATAGGATCGAGTCCAAACCACTAGTGTGGATACCCGGACGTTCACATTGGTGATAACATTAAACAGTGCTGATAGCATTTTCTTGCAGCAAGCGAGACTGTGTTTGTTTAAATGTTGACAAATATAAATGATAATTATTAGATATTCGTTGTTAGATTTAAAACCGTTTTCGTTAGGCTTTCGAATGTTTGTAGAAATGACGAAGTTTTTTCCAGGAGATTATGAAGAGTTCAGACGAGCTGTTTTTCTCGTTATAAACACGGTATCGTTCGAAAAGAATACCACTGTGCAAGTATTTGAAGCCACTATTAGGTACTGAATTCCGAGTCTCACAGGAGGTTTAGAAAAGAACTATCGATTACATTGAACCACACTGCTTTCAATTTCTTTAAGAGTTATTGGGTCCTTACTGTCTGCTCATCTCATTGCATCGGATCAGTCGCGTATGTTAGGCGACTTTTACATTCCTGAATACAATGGTGAATTGCTGACACTAGCTCATGATTTGGCTGCACGCCTTCTTCCTGCGTTCGAAGGCACCAAGACGGGTAAATACTTTTTCCATCTCTTCTGAACAGTTATTCGCAATTTTCCGTCTAGGAATCCCGTATCCCAGAGTCAATTTGGTGCACGGAGTTCTTCCTGACACCATCGAGGAAACTTGTACAGCCGGCGCGGGGTCTCTTTTAGTAGAGTTTGGAATTTTGTCCAGGTTGTTAGGAGATCAGGTGAGATAACACGACTCAACACGTTTGCAACATTACACCGAACACGTGCGTAGTAAGTCAGCGTCCGTTGTTTTACGAGGGCTAGTGCTGGTGAGGGTAGCTACGTTGAGAATTTCTCCGTCTCCTTCTCTTGTTCCTTCTTTCTTTCGTACTCGAAGTTTTTCTCCTTCATTTTTGCAAGGTTGGCGTTTTATCTGACACCAAGATGTATGGTGATTGGCGAAAAATTTGAGTGAACTTTTTTAACAGAAAGCGCGGTTATTATCTGAAATTTTCTTTCGAATGTTATTTATAAGGAAGCGTCACTTCACTTCACTTCACCTAGCTCCTGAATTTGAACTTCCGTTCGTTTGGGTATGTAGAAAAATTACTTCTTACGTTCTCTCATTTCACTTTTGTACATCTGTGTGAATGTCGAACTCACACGCTCCCCTCATTAAAAGGAGGAAATTCAGTGGGTGTTCATTCCGCTGTTCTGCGATTCTTAGTGTACTTAAATTTTCCTTATGAATTTTTTGACATTTCTCTCGAGAGGAGTTGTAAAATTCTAACTGAGCTCAGGAACTTTTCGTGCATGAAAAATTAAAAGTGAAGTTTTGCCCATCATTTGAAGACAGGCTGCTGTGCTTTTAATGGTAAAGACGAGCTGTTATCCATGGTTATATTTGGCTCTTCACGGTATGACCACAAGACACCTGATGGACTGGATAATTCCCTTCCAGAGTGGAGTTCTCAGGATAATTGAAATTTTTAGAACATTATGCTGACGTTCAAAAGAAAGCATTGGCATGGACCACGAAAGTTCTGTGAGCTTCGATAATTAAATTTGTTAAAGGCACTTTCTTTTTAAAAACCGATCCTGAGAACGTCTTTAGAGTAGATATCATAACAGACACCAAGGTACGTTAATTATCTCTGGTAGCTTAGGAAGGTACGTTTATTATCTTTGGTAACTTTTTGATAAGAAATAGTCACATTAGAGCGTAAAAGTGAGCACGGTCATTGAAATGTAAAATCAAAGAATTTCTGACTATGAGGAGTCATATATAACGCAAGTCAGTAGCTCATATTCCGTTCACTTTGAACCAAGTGTCTTTTTGGAAACTTGGAGTAGTTTCGCTTAATTGAAAATATTTACTCCAGCAACAGCTCTTGCTCAAAGTTAAAAAAGAAGGAAATATTTGTCTTTGTGTTAGTGTATGCATGTTGCAGTGGGAGGTATGGGAAATTAGTAGGAAATTACGAATATACGTGGCGATATTATAATGAAAAACTTACAATGAAAACCAGTAAATTAATGCGCAGTAATTAGCGAATCATATTACTGCGATTGTTGGGATTCTTTATACATCAGTATACAATACATCAGTCGTCTAATAAGGTGCGAAAATTAGCACATTACTTTACGAATCACATGATTCGCCTTGCGTGGACGGGTATAGCGATATGCGAGAGCCTTTGTAAAATAAACGTTGCGTTGTCTTCATTCAGAACAACGGTGGATGAAAATAGCTGCTTCGGAGCCATTACCATTAGGAGATAGCCATTTGCTCTATTTCTATGCATCAGTAGGCGTAGCGTGCGTCGATATAGGTTCCCTCAGTGCAGTTATTTTGTCAATAGAGTTTGCACCTGACATTGGGACTATACGAATCTGGCGATTATCTATTGCGGATGTGATCCTCCATAAGGCGTGGTCAACAGCCACCAAATTCGTAGAGTACGTCGCAATTGCGGGTGCGAACTGTGTTGGGAACGCAGCCTTGCACTTTTGATGTGAAACGACCAGCTGATGTCACGCCGATATCGCGGTAGCAATACCTCTTCCGTTGCGTTGTTTGAAGCTAAGAGGCAAATACTCATAATGTTTCGGTCAAGATTAGGCCTTACGTTTCGATAAGAATACTCATTGTAGAGGAGAAACAAATATAGCATGTTTTTTTTTATCAGTTCACCACTTCCAGCTGTCGACAATAAAGTTAAAGTTAAAAGTTTCTGGCGTTAATCAATCCGCTTTTGATGCGCCCCCACGTTCACTTCAATTCAGAATCGTTTGAGGTTTACGAACGTGTATCTGGCCTATACAATGACTTGCAGTGGCTAGCCGATGTGTCAAGTCAGTGTTTTTATCCTCCCAGACAAGTCTGGTCCCAATTTATTGGACCCGGAGGGATGAAGGGCTTCGTGAGCACTAGGGCGGATTCGAACCTCCGATCGATCGTGCAGTAAGCGGAGCCTCTAACCGCTTCACTACACCCTCCCCCTGTCGACAATATCTTTAAATAAATATAAGTTGTATGAATTAGCATAGGTTCCAGTGGTTTTTTGAACCACTGGACCCTATGCTAATTCATACAACTTATATTTGGGTCAAAACGACATGAAGCACGGTGCATTTGCGTACGCGCTCGAAACGGCGCGGTGAAGGCAGCAGTTGGAGCCGCACTGGTACCCTGGTGGTACCAAACATCGCCAACTGCAGCGATGGGTGGTGCCAGCAAGGGTACCATTGCGCTCCTAACCGCTACGCTCCACCGCACCGTCTCCAGAGAAGCTGCGCACACATTTGCACCGTGCTTCATGTCGTTTTGACCCAACTATAGTTTTGACAGAAAACGAATAATTTTAAGGACATTTGTAACAAATCGTGACGAGTGCCTTTCAAAGTAGAATTAAGTATGATTTCATTTTCTTTGTCTGACATGTCTTACTTGACGGAAAAGCTTTGATCAAGGATGCGTTTCCATTTTTTAAGACGTAAACGATGTCGTTTGTAAGTTTCAAATTTCATGGAAGTGCTTTTATAATGCCATCCATCTTCATTATCGGTGGGAAATTGTCGGTGTATGGGCAACGCCCTCGCTTTGTAAGTTGTTGACTTGCACCGCTGTGGGGTAATCGTGCACTTGATATACTTGATTGTTCTTAAGTATTGTTAGAGACAATTTGTTTGAAGTCATCTTCAGACGTTTGAACGTACTGCAAGGCGAATCAACGAGAAACTGTGGGAGCTCCGCGACAGTAACACTGGTTTACCAGGTGCGCTTCTTCTTCATTGAAACCTCGTTTGAAGGTGTTTCTAAAAGTCTATCAGATGTAAGGTCACTGAATTCATTACGTGATTTACGTTATTTTCTCAACAGCAGTGGTATGAACCTTTGGTAAAGTTTGCATAAGAGTTGTTCATACAATGCGCGACTTCATAGTTTCGCTGATTGAAGCTAGACATTTCTTACATGAAGTTCCGGATATCTGGATTTCGGTGAACTGAGCATTCACTGAGGAGTAAAATTGCATGTATTCTCCCGTAGATTTTCTTTTTATGTTTTTTTTTTTCAAAAGCATTTTTCCTATTAGTGTGTATATGATGTTATTAGTCGGAACCTTTCTAAGCCTGACGTTTCGGATTCTTCGCCGTCTACAGAGACCTAAATAGAGGTTAATTGAAGCAATTTTACGTTATTGCATCAAGTACAGCACCATCCTAAGTTTGTTTTTCAATGATCTTTCAAATTAGCGGGAACTAAAGCCATATACATCTAAGCTAGTCTTATATAGTGTTCCACCGTATGAAGCGCCGCTGGTAGTACGCCACAGACGCTGCCCAGTCTACCAACGAATGGGTACTATTGTGCAGGATCACCAGCGATGATTTAACATTTGACATAACTATACACAGAATATCAGAGAGATATAGGTCACAGAGCGATACCACATTACTCCAACTTGTGAAAACAAACTTTCTCTTTGCCTCAACTTTATTTGTGACAGAGTTAGTGCCACTCCACGACGCAGCATTGCCCAAGCACAATTACAGGATATTCTTGAAAGATGTGCTAATTTTCCTTAAGGAAAAATACTAGTAGGGGTAATATATGAGATCCAGTGCTTAAGGTGCAGTTCAACTCACATTGAGGAAACCAGTAGAAATCTTGGGGTGAATGCTGCTGAATCATGACAGGGAGACGCCATGGAAGCTTGATAGAACCAGAAGGCACAGAAGACACAAGAAGACGCACATGAAGTCCACAACGGAAACGGATTGTGATTTGAAATTCGTTAAAGTGTTTAGGAGACAAAATATTGGTAAGGAAGAAGTAGAAAGAGTTTTGGATTCTTAAAAAGAACCCTTCAACGATTAATAGGAATACATTCTTGTTAATGACTATTGAGTTCTTGTCACTTGCACTGCTCTGTGACCTATAACTCTGATATTGCGTGTATAGATCAAATGTTATATCGTCATTGGTGACCCTGGTCAGCGGTACCATTCGTTGGTACACTGACCAGTGGGTCCTACCACGATGTAAACGGCTTCCGTTTTCACTACCTTGAACGATTATCGACTTAGAGTAGTATGGCACGTGACAGAATAAACGTGAGATTATTCCAGTCAACCTCTACTTAGGCCTCTGAAGACAGCGAAAAAGCTAAAACGTCAGGCTTATAAAGATTCCGCCTGTGGACATCGTAATACGCTCTAATAGAAAACATGTACAGAATTATTCCGAGGTTCCAAGACCCGAGAATTTTTGAACTTTTTAATTTGCATTTGAAATTCTACGCAAGGTCAAATTTTACAAGAGAAACGTAATCAGTTTTAGGAAATGTAATCAACATTCAGACTGGGGAATGGGTAGGATATCTTAGTGGAGTTGGCGCTGGTCTGGATTCATTTTACGAATACTTTCTGAAAGGTATTGATCTTAAAATATTCCGTATTTGTGTGTCCCTGTAGAAACTATGGGAAGCTACCACAGTTTTCCTTGAAGTTTTTTTTTTGAATTTTAAGGACCTTTTTCTTTACGTTTTTTGCACGTCGTAGTTTTGATGTTGGGGTTAGATTTGCCATAGTATGATGTTGTTTCTCATTCGCTGTTCAGTTCCCTTTCTTTTTTCTATTCATTTGTTCAGAACGCAACTTTTTAGCCTATATCTTATTTGGCGAATCGCGCGATCTGCAATTATTCAACGAGGCATATAACGCCATTCTCGCGAATATGCGGCGTGGAAGGTTTGCCGCACTTTTCGCCCTGTCTGCTAGATTTCTTTCTGCCCTCAAATTTAGTACAACATCCTTTTTAGAATTATGTGCAACTCTCAGGATGGAGAACCTCCATTATTTGTTAATGTGGACGCTCGAGATGGTACCACTGCCAATACATGGATCGATTCTTTACAAGTCTGTTAATGTTATGCCTTTTTTGTTCTTCATCTAGGTGAAATTTTGTAACATAGTTGTTGAGGCAAGCTTTGCCGGGCTTCTGGTATTAGCTGGTCATCTGGAGGAAGCAATATGTCAACATGCGTTCTACTATGCGGTGTGGAGTAAATACGGTGTTCTACCAGAGCGTTATAATTGGTATCTTAAGTAAGTTCAGGACTGCTTTTTTTCAAAGTTTTCTAAACTTCTCTTCTGTGGTGAGATGTTTTTCGTTCTGGATGTTTCTTTGATTATTTTCTTAAAATATTTTTTTTTATTGCAATGAACGTTTAGACGCCCTGATGTTAGTTTTTACCCTCTACGGCCCGAGTTTGTGGAGTCAACATATTTTCTGTATTTGGCCACTAAAAATCCCTTTTACCTTCATGTCGGTAGAGAAATTATGGATTCCTTGAACAGTAAAACAAGAGCAAGTTTTCATAATTTTTTTCAGGTTACAAAGGATTTGAGAGTGAATTAAAAAGAATTTTCAGGTGAAATGTGGGTTTGCCACCGTTCATAATGTAAACGATGGTAGTCTCGAAGATCGCATGGAGTCATTTTTCCTCGCTGAAACGATGAAATATCTCTACTTGGTTTGTGTGATAAGTTAACTGCACCAGTCTACTTTTACATTTTTCTTCCCCAGTTCTGATGATATTTCCTCTTCAGTTGTTTGATGAGGAAAATCCTGTTAACCTCCGACAAGAGCGGCTACTTTTCACTACTGAGGGTCATGTTGTACCAATTCTTCATCGATTCAGGTGACTTCGCCTTTTTGAATTTTTTTAACGTCCTGAAGTTTGAAATGGTTTTTCAGAACGCATTCGTTCGTTGAACCTCGCTTTCATATCAGAACAAATCTCCGCAGATTACTTGGAGGTCCAGAGCAAGGACTCATATTCGCTAGTACGTATTTTCTGGTTTGAAGTACAGTCCCATTTCTGCTTCCTCTGGTTGCAAAGCATTGCATTCTAGTATTCCCTCTTTTAGTATTTTAGTACTCCTTAACGAACGGTTGGAACAGCGAATGCATTGGGAATTATTCAACTCTAGTGCAGTTGTTCTAGTAAAAGCAGTATAGGTTATAACGTGTCGTCTTCTAGTTTTGTCTTGAATCTAATAATATAATCTTATGTAATAATGTGTACTTGAGTGTCCTAAATTCCCCTAGTTTAGCAATGCCTTTCATTTTCTATTAAAAAAAAACAGCGATATTTAATATTAATATTAGTCACGCTCTACTCTGCTAACTGTTCGTCGCGGTGCATTTTTTGTTTCTTTATGTTTTTTAGATGGCGATGAGGCCGTCAGGCGTCCTTCGGAAAGCTATAGCAGATCTGTTGGAAATTCATCGTGTGAGACAACGGAAGCATTCCCACGACACATACCTCCTCTCAACGATCACCATATGAAGGAAATTTTCCATTCTGTTGGTCTTATGTGGGAGTGGTGGAGTTGATCGGAAATCCTTTCTTGTAGATTTTTAAGACTTGCAGCTATACTGTCTTAGAAGCGGGAGGAAAAATATGGTGACTAAGCAGAATTATTATTTCACAATTATTCTTAAAATCAGTAAGTCTAATTGGGCTAAACTGCAGTTGTTAGCAAACTGCATTGGTAGCAGAAGATCAGTTTGGCTTCTTTACCCTTCTCACTGAGCACTTCCTCTGTTTGATCAATTCCATCAACACGAATTCTGTGTTGTGTCGAATTCTCGCATCATTTCAGCGCCATAACTAGCTTGGTTAGAAGTTTGTCAAGGTGGTTTCCATCGAGTTGAGAGTGAACATTTTCAACAAACTCTTTGCCACTCGATTTCCTAACGCATCATTTTTTGTGAAGTCGAAAAAGAAATGTGTCCAAAGAATAAGTACTGATAAGAAAATTGCTAATTGTAAGAAAATTGATAATTGTCTTCGAAAGAAAACTTCTCTAATTCCTTTACTTTTTGAAGAAAATGAAAAGAGATGCTTAGTCACTGTATTTTTGCGCAACCGTTGTTTCGTTCAGTTCGGCTAGATTTGTTCATCGAAATTTTCCGACGTCTAGTCTTTTCTGCGGGTTGGCTGTATGTATTATATACGGAACTGTATGCACGTTTCATGCTATACATTTATCTGTGCTTGTGCCTTGTTCATTTCGGGAAGATGTCACTTTTTAAGGTGAACCATATCTTGCGATTTCTGTGATATGTGATAACCTCTTTCTTTCTCAGGGTTTCTAAACCCTCGTTATTCTTTCATTTGGAAAGTGTATAGAGATAAAGAGAATTCTTTATTTGGGGGTATGTGTAGTCTTCAGATTTCAGTTATACGGAAAAGAACCGCACTTACTTCTCTCGCTTGCTTTTTGCTGCTGTCTTTCGTGTCATCCAGTTCCATTAGAATTAGTTGGAGAAAGTTCGTTAGAAATGACAGGTTGGTAGCGTTTTCCATTGGTGGTAAATGTTTACCTATCTTTCGTGGTCTATTCATGACAACCGCGTGGTGTCACGAAAATTTAGAGTGTCGCTCTGAAATTCTTTGCACATTTCGTGCTATTGATGTAGATAGTCATTTGTTTGTTTCGCATGCATGCAATGATATGTAGTATGATGGTTAACTAATCTTTATTTTTTACCCATATAGTTTGCCTGTACTCCCAATAAATCTTTTTTTGTTACAGGTTTTCTGTATTTTGTTTTCGTGTCGAAGGGGAATTGCAACTTGAAATTTGTTATTCTCTTCAAATCATTTCTGTCTTCTCCATTCTCTTTTCATATTCACTTTTATTTTTTTTCCACCGCGTTTTGAACTTAATGAATCGGTTCTTGAAATCCTAGTGAATCAACCTCTTTTCTGTTGCGAAGTAACCGTTGGTTTTTGTGCGACGTTCTTTGGTTACCTTCTTTATGTCCTGTTTTTCTTTCGTATTATTCGGCAAAGCTTATCAATTCTTAACTCCTTCACTTTATTCTATATTCTTTCCCACATAAACCAGGCTATATCGACTGTCATCTGTCGAGAGCTGATGTGAGTTGCTGTGGAGTGATATTTACCAACATTGGAACCTTTAAATCCAAATCTGCTTTGATTATTTTGATTTTTCCTAATATTGTCTAATAGTCCCGTGTTTGGCGTTCATAATGCCATCTCACACATGTCTACCAATGTTTTTACTTTCGTTTGGTCTTTTCATTCTCGATAGTCTTTTTATATCTATCTCTACATATGTTACCTTTCATAATTTTTGCACTAATGAGTGTTGCACGCGGGTTTTGTATTTGCAGGTTCATCTTTCAAATTCAATTCAATAATTCCGCAATTTTTCACTCTGATAAAAGTTCAGGAAAAAATTGAATTGGAATATGAGGCTAAAGTTTTTCTGCTGTCACAAACTATTAGTGGTCGAGTTAGAGGGATGGAAGAAAACTTTGTATTCTATGTTTGAACACATGTCATTGAACTCATTTAAATGCGAGATTGTTCGAAAATTGAAAGATCGACATGATGTTGCAAATAAGAAAGGGGGATGTGTGCCGCAAACATTGCGGCGTATAAGCGATTTATTTTCTAGCAAGAACGGATTTTACTGCTGTATTTCTCCGTCTTGTTCCTGATGTTCGAAGAAAAGGAAAACCTGCTTGAAGGAAATGTTTTGTTTTTTCTGATGTAGCACTGTACTAATCCATTAGGTTGGTCACTTCACTGCGTTTAATTCCAGTCAAAGATCATCGACCGAATTATTTATCTTTTTTTCGAAGGTCCACGAAGTTGAGTCTTGCATTGTTGTTAAATGTTAGTAATAATCTACACACGTGTGTCATTCTTACCATTTTGAGGTGGAGACAAACTAGTGAACTAGATAACTGAGAATAGTTCTTTCATTCCTAATTAGAGCTTTTAGGATTCTCGTTCACCACTGCAACTTTTTAGACTTTTATTTTTGTATGTGATTCTCCTTCGGTTTCGTTTGAAGATCAGCTTTTTCTACGAAATAGGAACAAAGGAACAGAGGAAACTTTTAGGAACAAAGTTGTGTAGTTCTATTCATGTTATTCGTCAAAAGAGGGATTTGAAGGTCATCATTATACGATAAAACCTCCAGAACTGAAAATGAGGGTGAAATTGATGCAAAATAGGGTGCTTCAGTTATTTAATAACCACAAGTCTGCATCAAGTTGAGATGACGATCTTGACAACGAGATTTTCACTTAGAATACAGCTTCTAGTATTAGATTTTGATACATTTCTTTCCTTTGCGCTGTTATGATTTGTTATTATGTCCATTAAATTAAGAATAATAAAGTTACAATGCTATGAAATAACATTTCAATATTTCCGAATGAAAAATTTTTGAAGATGAAAATCTCTCGATCAGACGACTTCTACTTGATCTCTTTGTATTCCTCTGTGTACGACAATGCCGCAGCTACATAGATGTTTGTTTTTGTTTACCAAGAAGAGCAGTTATCGATCACTTCAGTTAGAGATAGCCAGCATTTTCATCAATGTGGCCCAGTATTTCGTTGTTTTGAGTCGTACTGCTCGTACATATACACACAACGCCGAAGTGTTAGCTAAATGAGATAGTCCTATTCATTGTTTCTCGGTATTATTTTGTCCTCTTCAATGAAGAAAAGAATCCGGTACTTCGCATAGTTCTTTTTTAAACTGTATTTTTGAAAGTGATATCTTTGAAAATTGCCTAGTTTTTGGTATAACTGTGAAGGTTTAATGTTGTGCTCATGCAAGGTTTTGTGACATTACACGATTTTGCATCGTTTTTTCATTTTTTTTTCTGACAATGACTGGATGGATTTAGAGAAGTTTGCGGAGATAAAGATTTTGGTGCCGTAACTTCGGCTAATTATTGCAGAACAAGTTTTACGAAAACCTCAAGTTCTTCGCTTGCCTGATTTTCTTGTGCTCTATTTTTCCATTTTGGAACTTCTTCTTTGGCCGTTGATCCTCTGTTTTTAGCTTTGAAGTCCAACCACGCCTATAACCAGGTTCGCGGTTTCATTTAGACTTACCTAAGAAGTGTTCCAAATCTTGGTATCCGCAGCAACTTTCGAGAATCTGGTATAGATTTTTTAACTCTTGAATTTCTCTTCGGTATTGCGAAGTAGACATTCTCAACGCTTTTTTCAATGCTTACGTGGATAATTTCAAGATACTGCATTTCTCAAAATTTTTTATCTTCTTTATTTTACTCCTCTTTTTTGTCATTTTGCACCAAGACGTAACCGATGAACTGTGGGAAGACGCCTGGAATACATCAGCGCCAAACGATGAAAAACGTGAAAGCGGAAGCTGGAATTTCTCAACGACACAATTGATCAATTTTTTTTTTTGATGGTGTTCGGACTTTGAAGTCAGCTGCTTCTCGGCGATACACGCAGGTCGATGCTGTACACCTCGTGCTCTCGAGTTAATGAGTTCTTCAATAGTCGTTTCCTGAGTATTCCTACAACAACTTGTTCGTAACGTTTTCTGAGGGGTTATAGTACTATAGTATTGAGATAACTATTTATTTTCTTCACCGTACACACATTTGTTTCTTGCTAATTTCGCGTGCATCTTTTCATCAGATGGAAAAAATTTACTATTAACATACTTCTTAGTCTCATGAGAAATTGATTGCATGGGAAGAACACTCTTCCGGAACGCCGACGTCTATAAGCCGGCTTATTTCGCTAACAGATGCAGCATGTGGGGAGGAGTGCCACAGTTTTATGATTGACTTGATCAATTTTTGGATTTGAGACTTCAAAAAATATTTGAAGTAGGGTATTTTCATACCTTTTAGAGCTTCATCACTATGGATTAGTTTTGCTGATGGTTTTTGTTGATTTTTTTTTTGAATGAAATCTTCCGCATTCGTATCCGCTTCCCATGCCATTTCTTTTCTCGTCATGAAATGGTTTTTTTTTTTCCAGCTCGATTCTCATCTATTCAATCATAACAGAAATTCGATTCTGAAAGGTGAAATATGAGTTGCTAGAGTTTTGGTTTTTTTTAAAATAAGAACGAGTCTTCGCGAAGATTACGGTCATGGTTACTTCACATTGTCGAGACTAACTCCTTGTCGCACTCTTGTTTTGCCTTTCGAGAATAGTATTACAAGAAATCATTCCTAAAGCTCTACTGTAACTTTGTCCCATAGCAGAATTGTCTTCAGTTCTGTTTCGTTTTCTCAGAAGTCCGGAACACAAGATGCAGCGGCTGTAACTCATTTTGTTTCTAATCATCTCAGTGCCGTTTTCTTTGCTGGCTCTCCGCTTGCGAACTCCAGCTAGTTTTCATCAACTGGGCAGGCGTCCGATGACGAACACAAATTGCTTTCTTTGCTTCAAAATGAACAATTATGTGTTATAGCGTGTGCAATGTGGTTACTGCACGTTTCTTTGTTTCTAATCTGCACATCCACCAATACCCTGTTTATTGCCGTTTCGTTTTTGTCTCTGCGGATTCTACCAGAATATCTGCTTTTAGAGATAGCTTCGTGGTGCTTACTTACTCTTTGGATTAAATTATACCACGCTGGGTCGCGTGATTGGATTTCTTCTATTGCCACTATGCTCCACCGAAATGTTTTCTCAGCAGCTGTTCCGTGTGTTGTGTTTCAGTAGAGAGGTTTCGAGTTTTCCAGGCAACATCACGCTGTTAGTCAAGAACCTCACATTCATTCTATGTAAGGGTGTGAAACCTGTTCTGGTAGAATTATGACTGTTTTGTTGAGAGCTTCACACTCATAATGGGAGACAGTTCGAAGTTTTTCCCTTCTCGTGTACGTTCAAGTTTGACTATAAATTGAAATGCTAATTTTTGTGGGTCCAGTTGATAGAATACACATGTACACAGCAATACCTCGAAGTGGAAGCCAGCAAGGTATTCTTAGAATTATTTGGAAAAAAATTCTGGCAATTATTTGGAATCCGAAG
The DNA here is from genome assembly GCF_031761385.1 of Necator americanus. Classification (NCBI taxonomy): domain Eukaryota; kingdom Metazoa; phylum Nematoda; class Chromadorea; order Rhabditida; family Ancylostomatidae; genus Necator; species Necator americanus. The sequence continues at coordinate 25,925,298 of NC_087374.1, forward strand.
TCGAACGTGTCAGCGTATCCCCTTAGGGATTGATAAACGCCGTGCACATCATCCTTTATTTTGAATCCTGGCACACGGGAGTGTTGAATATACATGTATTTTTTTTTGAGAAAACTTCTTGGTTGTAAGACATATTTCATCTATTTTTGAGTTGAAGAAAGTCCTACTGTTTAATAAATAATGAATAAATAAGTAACTAATAACCAAAAAGTGATTTGGCACTAGAAGAATTAAATGTCTCCCTAATTAAAGCTTTAAAATTTCAATAAAGAGTAGTGATAGGTATTATTAACACTTATTCTTATTTCAATTTTCAATTCCTATTAGTATGATCTTTGATGCCCTCCTCATTAGAATCATTTCTCTTCTACTACTTAATTCTTTTAAAATCATTATTCACGCATACTATTCATATTTTTTACTTCAAGGTTAAACTAAATTTGCTGCCGCTTTTTTCATAGGATACTTATATGGAAACTGCAGAATGCACTTGTGCTGGCCTACAAATCCGTATGCATTTGCAGGAAAACAATCAGGTACACATTTCTCTGTGCTTAACAAGAGCTGAGCGCCTCGGTATTGTGAGCTGCAAGAACTCGAAATATCCACTATGCGTTTTTTTAACCATCGATATCTCCTCCTTAAGCATCAATCTCTGTCATTATACTTATTCAACATAACTATCACTTTGAAGCGGAAGAAAATGAAACATAATATATGTGTTAGTTTTTGAATTATTTTCTTCTGTCAGTTACTATCTGGTGATGTTTCTCACGTGTTCGATGCCCGCTTCTTTATTCTTGTTCTTTGGTTTCTGTTGTCACCATTATAACTATTCGCGACTGATTGATTCGGATGCCGCCAACTACGCGGCAACCCACATTCCTCGCCACTAGCGATTAGTTTGCTTCCGTTAAAAAAACTTCGCGTTTCTCTCTTAATTTCTTTTGTTTTTTCTTTGCTTAATCTTTTTTTTTGCTCTATGGAAAATGCAGGTCACCGTTTTGCATTTTAATCTCACGTATCACCGTTTCAAACTGATGTATTAACAATAAAATGAAACAACTAAATAGTTTTGAAGTTTTTTTACGTTTTCTTCCTTTTTCAATCCTATCTTACAAATCGGCACCTGTGCTAAGATCACTGCTGAAACGAACGACTAAAGTGAGCAAAATGTTCCGTGTTCTTGATTCGGGGAAGTTTGTTGTCTTTCTGAATCGAGAAAAATTTCATCGTCACATTCTTTCCCACATACTAACGGGAATCTTCTTTGCCAATTACTTCTCTGCAGTTCTGAATAAATAAGGAGTCTTGAAGTTCTTTTTAAGGAAATTGCTTTGCTTTTGATCCCTTCTTAACGTTTGTGTGTTTCTGTACCTCAGTTGTTTTAAAACGCGATTTTTTTTTTGTCAATTTATCTAGATCGTCACCTAATTTCACATACATTCAATGAGCGTACAAAATTTTTGTTCTCTGTCAACTTCTATTTGATCTTGAGCAAAGCTAACAGACTCACCTTCATAGGTGCGAAAGTGAGGAGCCGGGTCCTCCTCAGGTGAAGGGAGTTTGGCTCATGGGGTGCAGCTCAAGTGATGAAGATCCCTTCGGCAACCGTTCGAAAGTGATGGTGGTCGGATCACATACTCCGGCGTGTATGCTCACCTTGAAGTCGAAAACACTGCTCTCAAGACAAAAATGCCTTGACTACCTAGCGCGAGTGATTTGTATTACTTTTATCACTAATGGGTTTAGCGCAGTCGGTTAGAGTTGTTGCGCTGCCTGCACGATCGGAGGTTCGAATCGTTCGTTCTCGTAAATCGTAAGTCGTTGTATAGGCTAGTTACACATTCTCAGACGATCCTCAATTGAAGTGAACGTGGTGGCGCATCCCAAGCGGATTGATCAACTCCAGACACTTTATCCTTTATTATCGCTGATGTTTCTTCCTTTAAATGATTATTAGATAAAGATTACGGTCGTTTTTATTCCAACCATGCGTTAGGAAAGGGGATCCTTATTGCAAACTCTCGCTCGTAGGCCAAACGTGTTTGTCTCTGGGGACATCCATATTTGATTTCCATACTGTGACCAAAGCAGTTCAGTTTTTTGATTTAGGAGCAGATCCCAATAAATTGAATACAATTCTTATTACAGTACTTATCAACAGAAAGTCTAAACTATTTAAATTGCAATCCATGCTGAAATTATTTTATGATTTCTGAGATGCTGCCGAAATACTTGTGAGGAGTATTTAATGACTTGTTTTTTTTTCACGCCTCTTGCTAAGTTTAACTTGAGGACTGATCCGTTTGTTATCCACGATTTTACACACTTCGAAGTATTTCTTCCTGATACACACTGGCACCGGAAAACGAGAAATCTTAATGTACCAACTTCTCAGCGCTGCACTGCTACATCCAATATTTCCCGTTTCTCTGTGCTACCCCGTATTAGAGCTCGATTTTTACCGAACAAAACATCTTACCAATCGAGAAAAAGAGAAATTGCATATACAAACATCTGCAATGATTGGGTCAGAATTTGGCGGGTGCTCTTGCAACGAGATTTGTTAACAGCTATGTATAATACATACGCTGAGGAACTTGGAAATAACCACTATTTAACACCAGACAACCACCAGACAATGCTATAATTTTTGCTCTTCTTGTAGTCCATAATGAATGACAGATCTGATTTTAAAAGGATTTCTTTGTCGTCGATGCACATGATGTCGATGCCATTTGGCGATTTGTATCACTTTTATATCGTTCCAATCACCTTCCGCATCTAAATTGTAGATTGAATTGTAGTGGAATTCAGCCCTAGCAGGCTTCAGTTTTATGCGTTGCCGAATCGACTAGTCGAAATACCTCAGGACGTTGTTTTTGTCCTCCTTAGAGGATCGATTAGAGTGGGACTGTTCGATGCATTTGCAGACTTCTAAACCTACCATATACGTATTTCTCCCGTTTTTTCGACAAACAAAGTTCAAAATTTTGCGGTAGAAAACTGCCAGTTGCAGTCTTTGATACTTTGATACGCAAGACAATTGTTTTTCTGCTTTCTTGAGACGTACCGCCTTGTTTACGAGGTCGTAATGCAGCTGTACGTTCATAGTAATCTTGCCTCAAAAAAGTAATTTGTCACAAATTAATTTACTTAGTAATAATATATTCTTGACTCGATTATTTTTAGTTATTGGAGTTGGTTTCTTCACTCTGAACTTTACTTTTTGTGTTTTAACGTTTTTATCTATGGCTTCCTCGTTCTTATTCTTCGTTACCGATGAAAATGGATTCTTCCGTTTGGTTACTTACTAGTTGTTTCGTGATGGGTAGAATTGGGAATAAAATTGTGGGATATTTTCACGCTTTGTAGACCACATTGTGAAATTTGTTTTTTTTTTGTTGTGCGTCACTAGACTGGACCTAACTTTGAAGTTCATCGCCTTTGTTCGGCCAGAACATTCTTTGCTCATTTTTTGCTCACTGCTTTCCATCTCTGAGATAGATTCAAGACCTTCGAGAAGGCTCGGAAGCTCGTCTTTGTCCTTCGTTTCTATGATTTCTTCTTCAAGTATTTGGCGGAGATTCACTTTTTGTACGTAAGCTTTTGCTGTCACTGGTAAAAATCTTTTTGTGAACAGAAATTGTGCGGTTTACAGTCGTATTGACGCGCATGCACAGCCATATGACACTCATATTAAGTTTTTTTTTGTGGTAATAATATAGGCGCTGCTGTTTGAATTGGAAACATCCATCTTCTGTGTTACGCCATTAACATTACTCATTCGCATCAGAATTCTATAGACATTTGCATGGGGTAAGCATATGGCCATGAATTATTGAAGCAGAACTCTTAATTTGAACTTGTTTGCTGTTCTCTGAGCGTGGTGTTGGGCTGCATTTGTTGCCCTCTCATCAAAACCTCACCTTCTTAAATAGCATTTCCGGTCTGTTACACTATCTGCTATACTGGATATGGTATCATATACGGACACCATAAATTTCCGCCTTCACCCTTCGCAGTATTTTCCGGCGAACTGAAAAGTGAAAAGCGACTCACGTATTTCGTTTAAACAGTTCTGTTCTGCATAAAACGTCCTTGTTGACATAAACTTTTCGAATGTGATACATAGATGCGGGAATTATGCCGAGAAGATTCAACTGATTTAACTTCAAAAAACCTCAACCATTTTCCCTATAAAAAATCTAACTGAAAATAAATTAAGTTTCTCGAAAAAAATAGAAATTTGTTAGATGTGAATATGCCATTAGTAAAATAACCCGGCTTTGTGTGTCTGGCTTGAAGATGCTATTCAAAGAGAAAGCGGTGTATGTGTAGCTCATGTTACTAGACTTTCAGAACTAATCTGGGCCAGTGAGAGGAAAGCCGATTGCAGGGCTCTTCATCTCGCTAATCCGAAGTTACACAATTATCTATCAGATTTTCCGCGAATTTTTCCTTTCGAATCGTATACATTCTTTTTTAAGTGAGAGGGATTCATTTCCACGCTGTACATGCACTTTATTTGTGTTTATTATTATTATTTATTACTTTTATTTGTACTTCGTTTGGGAATCTGTTCAGCACGCATTTTTGTGTTAGGATGTTGAGAAAGCACCAGTTTCAATCAGCTTCATTTACATCGTCATCCGAGTTCATTTGTTGAATGCGATAGTTTTGCTTTCGTTAAAAAAAAGCAATGGACTTCCTCCAGAAGTTTTATGATTTGTGCGTCAAAAGGTGAAATCGCCACCATTCGCGGAACTTTAGATTCTTTTTGAGGTTTTCCCTGCATTTCGTGAATGCCTCTTCTTTTTCGAATTATCATTCATTTCTAGTTGGAACTTATAGAGGACACTTTTTTCTTTTTTACAACATTATCATGCAATAACGGTACCCCTGACCGTGGTGGTTTTTCTATGTGTATTTTGAATATGTTGGGGCATGATGTCACCAATTCTCTGATTTCTATCATTTCATCTTCCAAAAACCCCTTCGCCTGTGTGAAGAGAAACGTATGTAATGGCCCATTTGCCGTGTAAGGTGAAAAGTGCTAGAAAATCTTTTATATCTGTCTTGTCATAATACATTTTCCTACATTGTGAGCATATGGGCGGATGTAGTGCAGGTTTTAGAGGTTCCGCTTCCTGCACAATCAATCGGAGGTTCGAATCCGCCCTAGTGCTCACCAAGCCTTTCATCCCTCCTGGATCGATAAATTGGTACCAGACTCGTCTGGGAGGATAAAAACACTGACTTGACACATCGGCTAGCCACTGCAAGTCATTGTATAAGCCAGATACACGTTCGTAAACCTCAAACGATTCTGAATTGAAGTGAACGTGGAGGCGCATCCCAAACGGATTGATGAACGCCAGACACTTCATCCTTTATCCTTTATCCTTTATCTTTGTGAGCATAATTTCGCATCATATTATCCGGGGCTTCTAATGAAACCTGTTTTCTGTGAGATCTTAGCGATGAGTTCCAGGAACTTTTTTAAAATTTTTACCGCCTCTATAGGTCATTCTTCTTTCATATCTCTCTTGATAGCATCCCTTGATAGCGTCATCAGTGACTTCATGGTCAACTGCATTACTTCCCTAAACTGCCGTACATTGTTCGAGGTTTCAAGGGCGCTTGAACCGCAATCAACTTGACTTTATGAACACCTTAGTTTTTCTCTTCTTCATCCTGGGCACTTATTACGAAGTAGTTCTATTGTGAGACTTAAGGGTGTTCCTTTGACGAACTTGAGGATGACTGTACTTCTTCTTTAGAATTTATAGGCCATATTACTGGCTGGTTGGTTCGCGAATACCCAGCACCATTTAATATTTATGGGCCTAATGTATTGATATCGTGTCTTTGTTATTAGCTGTGCTTGGTTCGGATCCAGTTTAGAATTATTTTCTTATTATCTTACCGAAAACAAATAATGCTCACTTAACTAATTCTCTTACTCCCAGTGCTTTTCAACTTACGTTTGTCTGCAGAGCTGAAGCTGTGAAGTGGCACTCACATTGTCTCCGATTTCCAGCAATTCACCTAAAATAATGGGAATAGGAATAATGTGTCTATTTTATGTCCGTTATTTGTTATTACACTATCTATTTTTCTCTTATTCGCTGCCCGATATGTGCTGTAAGTGTGTTTGGCTGCAAAGGAGTAGAAGCTTCATATTACAAACGACTTTCCACGCACACAGTTCAGTGAAATCGTGTAGTTCCATGGTAGCCAAGGAGCGCTGAATGTCTGCCAATTTTCATCGAGATGCCTTGAAAGTGCTACCTACATACGTCGCTGTTTTCTGGATCCCATCCTGTCTCCATTTTTCGTGAATTTGACTTATGTAGTTTCACATCGATTTCTTCGCCAGCATCCACGTTTTGTACCGTAGTACGAATTCAGATAGTGATTACTTCTCACATAGTCTTCACCTTTTCAAAGCTTCATTATTTTCCGTTCTTGTTGCTCATGTTTGTTTGTGAATGGATTTCTCGTTAAAATGTAATTTCCTTGAACAGGCCACTTATGATTCTGTGGTGTTGTCGATGGCGATGAAACGTGCAGCACTTCTGTGCCTCCAACGTCTCCAGTGTCTCGATGTTCAGCGAGTATTTTCTGGAGCGTACACGGGGTCTCTGAGGAAGACGTCCAACAAATGCACGTTCAAGGTCAGCGTTGTGCGATCAACGGCCAGTTGTCCACACAACACTATAGTTTGTTTTCAGTACTACTGTACGAATCCGTCTTCCTCCTCATTGCCAGCTGCTCACTCCACGATCACAGTGCGCTTCGAGCGAGGGCTCCCCCTTCTCAATGTTACACTACCGTCAAGGAATGAAGCCTGTCAATTTTCCCTCCGTCCACTTACTGACAATGTTGGAACTTTTTGCGAACAATTGCAACGTGAGGATCGAGGATTGGACTTTGTTGCAGTGTACACTAACGGTGCGAGTTCAGCCACAAAACATTTAGCGTTCTCTTCGAAATAGTCTTTTTTTTTATCGAAAATACAGATGGTGTGCGTGTAGCAACATCAACATCGATCGAGCACCTATTGTTGTTTGGAGGATTTCGTTTGAGGTTAAATGATCGGTACTATGATGTAGTGATCTCCTCCGAAAGAATCGATGGTGACTTGGGAAGTGACAGGTGCGGCAAATATTTGTTTTTTAGACGATGGCATATCACTTAGGAGATAGTTTTTCTCTTTGAAGGAGAGATAAAGATCAAAAAGATGGCGTTGAAGACATTTGCATTTCTTCGTTAAGATTTTAGTTGTTTACAAAAGTTAATGCTGACTTCAATGTTCACGTCTCGGCGAGTTCATCTTCTTCACAGTCTACGAAGATCAGCTGCAATTTATGCGATCTAACTAAGCTAACCCATGCAGATATTCTTATGCTCACACTTTGAACCACTAAGCCACAAGTTGAAACAGTGCAACAACACGTTGGCGGAGTCAGTTGCGGTATCGATAGGTTTTTTTGACCTCTACTATGTCCTTAAATAATAGTAGAAGTAAATAAAACAATTCGGAATAGAATGAAAGTTCCTCAACAATTGAGAAGCATCCTTTTTCTTTTTATTCAATTTGGTTTTCACACGTGGATCCAAAAAATTTCTAGTGCTTATGAAAAGCTGCGTTACTCTCGTGCTAACCATATAGGAGGTTAATTCAACCGTAACTTCAGGATTAGCTCCTTTATGGCTTTCCACGTGATTGCATTTTGACATAGCAAAAGCGTGATCTATTTAACAATCTAACGCTTTTTGATGCGTGTCTGCTAGAGGTCTTTAATTTTCATCAACGTACTTTTTCATCAACGTCGTCTCCATATTCCTTGATGTATTCGTCGAAGCATTTTTCTAAAATCGTGCAGTTCCCGCGCCTTAATCCTAGACAAGCATTGTAGGTGGTTGCGCAGACATGGTGTATCTCTGTTACTCTGTTACTCAGATCTCTGTTACTTCTGGTGTTTTGAGGTCTAGAATAATTCCTATAGTGTGGCAATTATAGATTGTACTTGTTGTAATGAACTGGGTACTGTAGCGTGTCATGTACATCCAGCGAGCCGTAGCTTAGTTCTAGACTTCTGAGTTTCGCAGTCGATCCACCGACCCTGGTATCTATTGATACGTCACTTCCCTCAAATCTTGTCGCTGCCTTCTACGTGATCTTTACGTGGTGGATAGACGATTTGCCTGTTTAAGTCCATAAACCTGTGCAAAGTACATAAGCTTTAGTTGCCAATCGGATCTAAACATCCACTCAAATTAGCAGCTGCGGAGAAACTTGCATTGTGTCACCGGAACATTTGTGATTTTTTGTTGTGTCAGCTGTTAACTTATTTGATTTATATACTAGATTTTGACACTGTTTGCAACGTTCGAGTTGTAATTGTGGATCAGCGAAAATCTCTGAGTCGTTAAACGAGTTGTTCTATGTTATATGACCTAGAGAGAACCAAATATGTTTTTCCAGAGATGCTAGTCAGAACGTTGTCTCGGGTGTGTTTAAATGAACAAATTTTTTGAAGGCTCGAATATTTGGGCAAATGGTTAGTTTCGGAGGTTCGGACAGTTTGAATAGGGATTTTGAAAGCATGGATTTTTGAATATTATGGATATTAGCCTCTTCAAATATTGAGCTCTTCGAATAAAAAAATCCCAGCTGACTGAATTGAATTTTTAAATTATATCCTGAACGCTCGCAAAATAACCATGCTAGGAACAGTGTTAGAAGTTCTCGTATGGTAGAGAATATTCGAACTGAAAGAGAATTTGATGGCGTTTGTTGGAAACGCTTGATATAGCCGTAGCCAAGTGGCGATTCGACTGTTCAAATGGAATATTATGCGATTATTTGTTTAAACGTCGTAAATCGATTGACTGGTATTGTAATTGTTGAATAATCAAAACCAAAACACGAAAGAACTCTAAAAGTTTACCGAATCCGTGAAAGCTTTATTTTAGGATGCGACAGATCGATGACCTGCGTGCAACGGTTGCTTCTCTACATGCTTCTCTATGTGTAGATGAATACAAGGTGAGATTCAACTTCGACACTTTTTGCATAATTCCGTTAAGACGTAGCCAAGCAGGCTCTTTCCTGATCAATTTGCTTAGGTAGGCAGAGAAAAACGATTGATGCAGCAGCTGGAAAGAGCTGAAAGTGAACTGCGACCACTTCAAGAGGTGACTTTTCTTAAAGGCATCACCCCACGGATCTGAGGTGGTGCAGATTTCAGGTGGAGTATTCGCATACGGGATCGTAGATTATGTAGAGGGGTGTGATTCCGTCTATTTCTTCCTAATTGCCGTAAGAAAACGGTTCGGAAGATGCGGCGCCGCACGAGGCTGGCGCGCTCCAGTCGAACTCCTTGTAGCAAGTAGTGCGCCAGAACGCCTGAAGCCGTGTCTTCTGGGCCGTTTTTTACGGCAATTAGGGAGAAATGGACGGAATCTTTCCCCTCTTCTTAGTCTCCCATCCGTATACGAATACTCCACCTGAAATCCGTACCACCTCAGATTCGTGGAGTGATGCCTTTAAGCTTTCTTCATTTCCTCCCTTTGTTTCACTTATACAATTCCTCATTATTCTGGTAACTGGAATTTACTGGAATATTCTGATATAATTCAGAATTGTGTCTGTTTTTTTTTTTTAGCAAAAGCTACAGATAGAGAAGGATTGTGAAGCACATGCGGAGCGAATTATGTGGACGGGATTTGCGGCAATGGGCATACAAACAGGTGAGTTGCTACCTTCTGGTAGAATTAATATACCTCATATTTTTGTTCATGCTCTATGTTTGGTGGAATCTTCCATGCCTATTTCTAGTGCAACAATGTTATTTCAAATGTTTATAGTTCCGTTCTACTTTGTGTGTTAGTCTTTTCTCAGTACATTTCTTCCCTACGGTTTGCCTTCTGCAGTAAACCGGGCCACAAATTGAAGTTAACCCACCAATAGGTGAAAATTAGGGGTTTTAGGAGTGCGAAAAAGTTTAGCACAAAATTCGTCAATCCTTTCTTTTGTAATTCATTGAAAGGCTTTTTCTTCTGAAGGAATTCATCTGACATTTCCATTTAAGGATTATTTGCTCGATTGACATGGTGGGAATACTCTTGGGACATCATGGAGCCCGTTACGTACTTTGCTACTTATGCGACCGTGGTTGCAACGTTTGGCTACTATCTCTACACTAGACAGGTGTGTAGTTTTCGTTTTCTCAGCAGGGCTGTAGCTGAGGATCTGCCGTTCCTCGCAGTACAAGGGGCTCAACCCAAAGAAGAGGAAACTAGGTTGCGTCCTTAACCGGGGGGTCGATGATGAAAGGCGTAGACAAGAGAACACCTGCGGAGTACGTCTTGTATGACACCTTGTTACGAGTTCTAGTTCTCGAGTTCACGGAGCGAACCTCGGTTTGTAGCTGGATTCTTAGTTAAGCGAAGAAGCTGAAGTAAATGATGCATTATGGGAGAATAATACTTATTAGAACATAAATATTCCTTCAGCTGCACATTCCCTACATATTCTAGCATAATTGTTACCATGGTATTAGCAAACGGCATCTTTCATGTATGTAGAGCTCTTCGAAGACGTTAATACGCGTACAAAAAATAACCTCTTTCATTTCTGGCAGCAGATCCATATAGCTGTGTGTGAGAGCTGTCGATAATTCTTTTTGCTTGGCATTTGACGGGTATGTGCACATTTGAAGAAATTGTTGCTGCCATAAGGGATATTTGCTTCTTTTATATTTCTGAACTACCCAACATGGCAAGCCGAGTGGAAAATTCTTAAAGGCATCACTCCATGAATCTGAGGTGGTACAGATTTCAAGTGGAATATTCGTATCCGCATAGTAGATTATAAGGAGGAGAGTGATTCCGTCCATTTCTTCCTAGTTGCCGTAAAAACCGGCCCGGAAGATACCACTCGGGCATTCTGGCGCACTTTTTTCCACAAGGAGTTGAACTGGAACGCGCCTGTCTTGTGCGGCGCCTCATCTTCCGGACCGTTTTTTTACGGCAATTAGGAAGAAATGGACGGAATCACACCCCTCTACATAATCTACGATCCCGTATACGAATACTCCACCTGAAATCTGCACCACCTCATAGCCGCGGGGTGATGCCTTTAAAAAGTACCAGTCATCAAATCTAAATGTGTGCTTGTTTCTATGCGATGAATGTTGAATTGAACGCGAGGAGTGATGTTGCTAAAAAGATTTGGAAGATTTCTTCCACTCAAGTTGGAACGATTATTTAACTCTACGAACACTTTGCAGCACTGAAAGGAGAAAGATAAGGTGAAGTAAAAGTCTTTGGGTATCAATCCGCTCGGGATGCGCAAATGCGCTTTAGTGGAATTTGTAATCGTTGAGGTTTTGGAACGCGTGTTGGCCCATACAATGACTTTCAGGCATCAGCCGATGATCAAGTCAGTGTTTTTATCCTTCCAAACAGGACTGGTGCCAATTTGTCGACACCGTGGAGATGAAGCGCTTGGTTGGCACTGAAACGGTTTCGAACCATCAATTGTGCGGCTACAGCCGATCTCTCAGCGACTGCGCTACACCAACCCAAGTAGAAGTAGATTAATGGGTTTCTAAAGTAGAGGGCGGATTTGGCGCAGTCGGTAAGAGATTCCAGTGTCTGCAGGATCGATCAGAGGTTCGAATCCGCCCTAAACACAAGTCACAACCACATCGGCTAGCCCTCGCAAGTCACTGTATAGGCCAGCTATACGTTCGTAAACCTCAAACGATTGTGAATTGAAGTGAACGAAGAGGCGCATCCCAAGCGAATTGATTAACCCCAACACTTTATCCTATATCTTCCTCCTCTATCGAAAATAGCAGGATAAAGATTATAATTTTAAAAAAGTGACGAATTATGGTGAGAGATGCAACCGACCTGTTTACTATGCTAGAAATACACAAGAACGTGCTGCGTATGCTCTAGAGTTTCGAAGGCTTTAGGATTCTCAGTCCTTTATGGGGAGAATATTCCCAAACGTTTGGGAAAGAGTAATCCCAAAATGCGCTTTACTGTTTAACACAAAAGTCAAAATGGGTTTAAAAATGTCTCTACATGCCAGTTCTTATTTATGGGGAAGTGGATAACTGAAATAAAACTCCTAGTGTTACTACTGTGTGAAAATACTAAATTCAGGCCTTCGAATACCCTTCTGCTCGAGATCGCGTTTTCACGAAACATTTCTACAAAAGAGCTCAAAAACAGGGCTTTAACATTGAAAAATACAATGCTTTGGTAACAGAGGTAAGTTTTTCTTTTTCCTAACTGCTGATAAGTACTTTTTTTGATCTTGATCAGCTTGATGTTGATTCCTTGCTTTCTTTAAAAAATGAATGATTTTTGGGTTACCGTGTGAGTTTGCATCTCTTGATGCATTTGTGAAGGATAGCAGAGAAGTAAGTTTGTACAGTAAAATCGCTTATTCTTCTACAGAAGAAGAAAGAGATGCGAATCCCTTTAAGAAGCTTTTAAGAAAATCTCAAACTACTAATGCCCATCGTTTTTGGAGTTGAAACGTACTACTTTAGTCAAATTTCCAACATCTCCAGAGCTTAAGCACTGTGACTATGAGAGATACTAAAATTTTTGCCATAATATGTACGTTAGGAATATGTAACTATCATTTTACGTTCCAAACAATATATTCTCGTCAAAAATCATAACGTCCTTGGAATGCAATTATCTGGGACTCAGCATTGCTAATGTGCAGCTACAGGTGATTTTTTTTTAAAAACCTCTGTTTTGCGAAGCTGTGATGTCACCTTTCTTACATCACTTCGTCAACTCACAGGATAGTTCACAAATCTGAAGAGGCTTGATTTTTTCGGTGAAAGAACTATCGTGATAGGAAGTACGATACATAACGAGCATAGCTATGGAGTTGGTAGCACCCGGCCTTGCAATGTCGTGGACTGTTTCAGAGATCCATTAATGGATGAAATATCTAACTTATAAATGTAGAAAAACGAAATCACCACTTTTGCTCATTTTGAAGATGTTTGTTCCTATCACCAGTTTAAGGAATACAATCCGTTCACTTTTATGACATATGATTGGTTTTTATGATATGCGTCAATATTTTGAGATTTTTGCTACTAAAGGCGTTTTTTTCTAGGTCGAAGAAGTTCGAAGTCAGCTGGATCGCATTCGTGACCCGCTGTTTCAACATTTGCCCGTCAGCTATCTCACAAAGCTAGAAAATGGCGACTCTAAGGTTGACAAATATGCAGCTAAAAAAACTGTCGAAGGAAGTTGAAAATTGTGTTTTCAAACACTTTGTACGGTCTCAGCGTAGCTTTTCTCAATGATGAAAATCCCTTCTTTCCTTATTTTACGAGTTTATTCCGATGCCAAAGAGTGATAATCAACAGTTTTCTTTGTATTGTCCGTACGTGTCTGTGCGGCCCCTTGATTGTATAGTTCTGCTCAGATTCATCTAATGTACTGCCTTTTCGCGTTTCTCTCGTCATGCTTCTCGCCTACGCGACCCTACGAAGAATTTCACTTTGGTGCAGAGAGTTTCTACATAGAAGAGACTACGTGGCTTCTGGATATTAATAATGCTTGTTCTGATTTATTTCTTTGTTTCCGCATGGTATCTTCCTCTGTATTTCTTGATTATGGTAGTAACATAGTCGAAAATCGAAAATTTCATGTGCGATGAATTTTTGCAATCAAATTAATCACAGTATGCCACGAAATTGATGATGTTTGGGTCTCTCTGGGAAAAGATGGGGTTCGTCGTGTAGACTGCGAGTGTGAACTCATGCTGATCATCCTCATTTAGCCCAATCGTCCTGAGAAACAGCGTTGGAAACATTCTTACTGGCCGTTCTTTTGAGGCATGTTAGAACTGCCGTACACGCGATGCATCCGCTGACGAGCGGTCGAAAATCAATGAGATTCCCTCCTATAATCGAAGATTCAACTATAACCAGGGATGCTACTGAGAAGTGGCGCGTGTACAGAGGAGGCGCGTTCCAACGCGCGCAACGGTCAGTGAAGCCGTTTCCCGCCGTTTTTCAAGATTGGGGGAGAGCGTGATAACGCTCATATTGGTAATCCACACTTGAACACTAACGTTTTCTTGAGAAATCACAACGTTGTCAATCTAGTGGTATGTTGCCTTTAACTAGTGCGGTTGTCTATGCTGCAAGGCTTGAAAACACCAGCACTTTAAATTTAACCAAACCAATGATTTCTTCAGCTGACATAGTTTCTTTTTTTCTGATTGTGGTAAAAACAGATATTGTAGAAATTTGAATGATTCGTAATTTGCTTCAGCTTGTCTCGATTCTGATGATTGATCTGGTCTCCGCAGAGCAAACGTGTTAGAGCACCTCAATAAATATCTATGCCACTTGTAAAGAACTTCATCAGAGTCCACAACATATACATGATAAATATGCCAGGTCGGGAGAAAAAAAGCACTTCAATATTGTACAGATTTGATACTTGTATAGGTGTCAGTTTCTTGAAGTAGTCGAAGTAATCAAATACACCCAGTGATTGTACACTGATGTATAGACTTGAGGACGAAATAGGTAAAAAAAAACATGTCATATAGTCGGGTCAAAACGACATGAATCACGGGTGTAGTCCCCGTGCATTTGCGTACTCGCTTAAAAGGGCGCGGTGGAGGCAGCAGTTGTAGCCGAGTTAGGACCGTCGCAAACTGCAGCGATGAGTGGTGCCGGCAAGGGCAAAGACCACGTCCTAGCCGCTACGCTCCTCCGAAGCGCCTAGCACGTACGCAGTTGCGTACGTGCTTGATGTCGTTTTGACCCTACTATACAGGCAGGTCATACCGTCATGAAGCACGGTGTTGTTGCGTAAGCGGGTGCGCTTCAGGCAACGCGGTGATGATGGCGGTTGGAATGGAGGTGTGACCGTTGCGAGCTCCACGGTGGAGAGGCGTTGGTATGGGTCCCCACTCGCCGCAACACTCCACCGCACCGCTTCGAGCGCAGCCGCTTATGCAACTGCGCCGCGCTTTATGTCGTTTTGACACTACTATACTAACAACACCGTTGGCTCGTTCAACGACCAGCACGAGGCAGTTGAGGAAACGGGGAAAGACAGCACGGGAGCTCGCTGCAGAGCATGCTTTGCCGTCCGTGGTAATCACCGAAACCAGGAACCGCGTTTAGGAAAAAAATTAGGAACCATGTTTTGCAATGCCCAGGTGACCATCGCAAATTGCGGTGACTTCACTGTAAATATCGCCTTTGAATGAAAGTGTCACTTTCTGTTCGTCTCATTGCGTACTTCTCTACGTCACCTTCTGTGTTACACTGTAGCGGTTCTTACTATGTATGGTCCAAGTTTCATCGAGATATGTTAGTTGGCAGTGACACATCTTGCGAAAATTACTATCGTCCTTAAGTTTTGCGCAGTAGTGTTCTAATTATAACTGCGCCTAAATTTAAACAAGAAATAAACCACACTACATGCTTTTGTGCTCAACAAGTCATGGTTTACTCTCGCAATGAACCTGCTCCATTTTTATGCAGTATTCATTTACAAAATATTGTACATAGAATGAGATAAGCATTGATTGCGATTCACCATTGATCATATCAAAAGAAGTGAGACCACTTAAAATATTGGAAAATCTTTCGGCTCTCATCGGAGGTCACGTTACAGAGCAGCTGTGATGATGCCGATAACTGGCGTTAAAGAAACACCACATAAAATACCTAAAAACAGTTTTTGAACTCAATACGTCATAGTTGGCTTGCAGAGTGAAGTATTTCATCCGTCAAAGATCATACCGTAAAACTATGAGATCACTTAAAATATTGAAAAAAGACTTTTTCGTATTTTCATTGAAGGTAGCATTAAAAAAGCTCTGTTATTCTGGCGATGACGGGTGTAAAGGCAACACCACATACAATACCTAAAAACAAAAATTCTTTCTCATTTTGCACCTTTTCAGCCTTCTGAAAGGTCTGTATTTTTCCCTAATATTCGCATAAATATCTGTACCCATGTTTATTCTCTTTACGCGACCTTCCTACACGTATACGTTCAAAGAACGGAAATAGGGCCAAAGTTTACATCATGTTATACGGTACAACTTGCAGAGTTATTAAAAAGACCACGAGTGTTTTCTCACCGTGCCGCATTGATAGATTAGCGTCGCTAGCTTTAATGATAAGTTGTTGGTTTCTTTTTCCCCCTCAGCGAGAATAAGATGCGTGAACATTTCATGGATTTTTCCATGAGTTTTTTCTGCCATACATACGCTACTATTTAGGGAACGTTAAGATGATTTGTGCTTGTGCAGACTGACGGCTCTGAATGCTCATCAAATTTCTGGAACTTTGGAAGAAGTTGTGCATTTTCACCGCGATACGTGTAAACTATATTTTGAATACCCATATGTACTGAGTGGAAGGTCCCAATACCGAAAATTAACGCAAACGATGAGTTTAGTTGGAAGCCTTTGCTCGGTTGCTAGGCGTTAAGGAGAATAGTATAGCGGACACCGAGACCGCGATCGGTTCATTAAATATCTTAAAAACTGCGTGAGAAAGATCGGTTGTTTGAAATCCACCAAGAAGTCCCTGTCCCCGTAAACTTTCAAACTAGTAAGTCGATGTCGACCCGCATGTGCCGCATTAAATTTCGGTTTATTTTATGTCGGTATTCGAAAGACTTCCAATTGGGAAAAAAAGATCGCGAAGAAGGAGCATTCCCGGCTAAAAATACGGAAAGAACGTATCTTTAATCGGCTGGAACTCCGCCAATCGTAAGTCCATCAAAAGATAAAGAGAGGAGACGGTTTGTGAAACAACTCATAGAGGTGTCGGGTTAATGTATAGTGCAAATTAAAACTTTAACTAGTTGTCCAAAACAATGAGACCCTAATTCGTAGATATCATGCCGTGGATATGCAGAAATCCTGTTACGTCAGAAAGATGAAAAACATTCTGAATCTGCCCAATTTTATGGATCATCTCCATCTTCACACAGAAATTACTACAAACAGCTTACCTAACATTAGCGCTATAGCGGCTGCCATTCCACTGATTTTCTGATAACAGGTTGGTACGACGCTAAATATCCACAATAATATTCAAATATGCATTGTAGTCTGAGAACATTGCTGACATCAGGTAAAATCCTATTTATGCTTTTTGTTTTAAATTTTTAGAAGCAAGTTTAACACAATCTTCTAATCATAGATGTTTTTATTTATAGCAAGTATCATGGGACTTATGCACCTCTTCGAAGTCCGTTTATTACTACGGTAAAAAAAAAACCAAAAGGGACCTGTGAACACAGGATTACAGCACATATCAGTACCATCTCTTTCAGAATTTTGTGGGTGTCCTTAAGAAATTTTTAGCCATTGAGGCTTCTTGCTGTCATCTTCCTCTTTATTAAAATTACGCTGAACAAAATGTTCCTAGACAATAAACATCATTTTGTGCAACTTTTTTTTTTCGAATTAAAGGCATCACCCCACGAATCTGGGGTGGTTTGGAGTTTAGGTGGAGAGTTCCTATATAGGGTAGTGGATTATGGAGAGGAGGGTGATTCCGTCCATTTCTTCCTAATTGCCGTAAAAAACGGTCCGGGAGATGAAGCTCGTGCACAAGGCTGGCGCGCTCGAATCAAACTCGTTGTAGAAAATAGCGCGCCGGAACGCTCGAAGCCGTATCTTCCGGGCCGTTTTTGCGGCAATTAGGAAGAAATGGACGGAATCACCGTCCTCCCATAATCTACGGCCCCCTTAATCTATAGGCATAACCTACCTGAAACCCGCACTACTCCAGATTCGTGGAATGATGCTTCCAAGTTGTAATGACATCGGAATTCCCGTTGAGCAGCCGCCACACTATTACCATTTTTTTAAGGTGACTTCACAGTAAATGCACGTTGTGAACCGTTCCACTGGTCCATGATTACTAACTAAGTGTATAATAAAAAACGTGTAGAAGTAGTTGTATACTGAAGAATGCCACTCCCACCTGTCCAGCAACTCCCCAGAGGTGCCGCTACTACACTCAAAATTTATCGTTTCTCTATGCCACCCTGCATAAAGTTGCCCTTAGAGGTGTTCAAACTTGTAAGTGCGTGACGCGACCGCAACACACTCTTTTTCTCTGCTTGACACGTGCTGCCTCTTCTATTTGCTGAGCATTTGTGGAGGACCACATTGAGCCCCCGATGTGTATCAAACCGTAATCAGACGTTTGTCGCCAAACGTACACAAATATCTTCGTCTGAGAAGAAAACTATCGACTACGTTTTAATGAAATAGATGGGTATACCTTGGCGTGTAGATAAGTGCTAAACTACTGAAGTATCCACAAGTGTATGCCATCACGGATCCAGCAATAGTGAACCACCATTCGTTTTTGAAAAACACCTGTAATGGAACGTTTCAGACAACGTTCCCAAGGAAATGTCGGGCAGTTGTCTTGTACGATTACGGTAGTCAGGTCCAACACTGTTTTTTTCTAATTTGCCACGGACTATATCTAAGCATTTTTTAAGAGTAACATGCATGCGCATAGAAACAAAAAAGAACATGACATTGCTCAAATAACGGAAGATGTCCTTCATTTTGCTGTTGGCTCAGAAAAGCTTTACACCGTGTGTTTGGTAGAAAAAAATCCTCGGTGGTACTGCATCTGACAATTTTAGAATACAAATTTCCTTATCAATCCTGGTCTACTACAGCTGAAATTATCTCTTTTGGTATCCATCACCTACTTATTATTATATAACATATACTATATATTTTTTTATTATATTGTACACCTGTTCCATCCACCTGTTTTTTTTTCCAATAATGAAAGATAATGGATTCAAAGCTGCGTGTAATGCTATACTCTTAGATAATTGTGCAATGGAGACACTACTTCTAGGAAATTTTCCTCATGGAAATGTTATTTTCTCTAACATTTCTTCTCTTTTTCCCTCTTTCATCAATGAGCGTAAAAATTGTAAAAATTTCCTAATACACAGTTCCAGGTAGTCTTCTTTTTTCATTTTTTGTATTTTTTTTTACAACATAATAACTAGACAGACTTACCGGCAGTGTTCTGTTCTTACCAGCCGGCTGATAATTACAGAACATAAAAAACGGAATAAATAACAATCTTAACACAACTGGAATCCAGAGAAAAGGTGGTTTTGGCTGAAAAATCCATTCTATAGTGGCTTAATTCATTCCTTCTAGCAACGGGAAAATCTACCGAAAAATACTAACAAATTGTACATAATTGGCAGACAGGGAGCCAAGAGATGCGAATACGTTGAAATTGAGGAACGTGTTTATGGCGAAGTAGAGATTTTCTGCAATAATTCTTCTTTAGACATTCTATGAGACTTCAATGAATAGATTACTCCAGCAAATAAATTTGTACAGCTTTTGAACTTATTAAGTCTATTTTCTGTTGAGATTCTCGCCTATTAACGCTATTTACTCTGTAGCTACTTGCTTAATCTGTCAGTTTTTAAGTTTCAGCACAAGTTTTCAAAAAGACTATAGAACTATACTAGCGAGATTAGTTAAATCGGCTTTGACACCGAAAGATACAGAAAATTCTTTAGTATTTCTAAAAAAATATTCAAATATCTGTTTCTGACACTACTCAAATACTTACTACTTTTCAATAATATAATTTACTCCTCCAGTGAAGTATTCTTAAATAGCTGGAAAATTTTTTCATTCTGCTTTTATCACGTTTGCTAGACTAGGTTAACTTTTTCGCTCTTCCTGCGCTCGATTTCTCTCAGAATTTAACGATGTGAGTTAAGTCTAACATTTTTCTATGAAAATTGTATTGTCGAGAACTACACCAATTGATTGCGGGTGTTAGAATACCTGGAATTCAGTGCGTACCTGGGAATACAGAACCCCATGGCTCGCCTGGCTGTCTGTAGAAAGGAGTTTCTGACATCATTGCAGGAAAGATGATCAGTGTAACAAAATAGACGAAGAAATTGTTGAATAGTTGTACCCAACACTAAATTTCGCTGTTACTAAAAATTACCACAAATTCTAACAACAAATCCATGATATTGCTAGAGTTGGCAAACGAGCTAACTTCTATCTATCGGCTTTTTTAACCTACGTAGCTGAAGCATTCCAGGTATTGCCGTAGGTTGGGACGTTCAGCATCGTCGTCTTGCCGAGCACGTTCACCAATTCCCATGATGTAGTTATAGTACGGCTGTAAAATTGCTTTTGTCAGAATTTTGTGGGATAAAAGTGGAGTTACTCAGAAAAGAAACCAGTTTGACGAGAACAATGAGTGATAATCCACAAATAACAAGAACTCCAAGTGATATGGAGAAATATAGTAAAGCGTTTAGCATGATATCATTGGGCGATACTGAAGCATCTCCACAGTTATTGGAACAGTTCGTAAATTTAGTAATAATCGTACCAATAGTTGTGAATATACTCATCACACTGGTGAAAATACCACACAAATTATTGCCAATAATAAGTGAATTTGGATAGTTGTCGGGGAAATCGGCAACGACTCCGTAGATCGAGTTCTGATAAACACCATTGCAGAGGTTCATTAGCATAATTATAATAAGCGTAACAATGTAGAACCAGTTTCGATCTGAAATAAAACATTAGTGAAATGGAAAAGGAGAAATGGACTCACAAAAACACTATTTGTGAGTTTTCTGGTCGAAAGATGTAGATGTAGTTTAAGTAGAAAGTGGTTTAACTGCAACACAAAGTAGAGTTCAAAACTGCCCGAGGTGATCAACCCTTACATCTTTCTGGGGTCGATAAATTGGTACCAGACTTGTTTATGAGGATAAAAACACTGAGTTAATAGATCGACTAACCTCGACCCTGGGGTCAAAGTATAGAATGCTCACGTATTCATAACATCTCGAACGGTTTCTGGATTTAAAGAGACGTGTTTGCGCATCCCAAGCGTCTTGATGAACCCCAGGCACATACTTTATCCCTTATTCCTTAAACTGGCTGAGATGCGCTGTCGGTTTTTGTTCTGGCTCTATTGATTGAACTTTTCTATCCAAAATTTCTGTAAGCACTACCTTTGACGCTTCCAAATGTATCCTGTTCCATCACTACTTGCACTTTTGAGCACTCCTACGGAGAGAACATAGAACACTCAGTGGAGTGTTTCTATAGACCAGAATTCGTTGAAATGTTGACATCGGTGAAATGTTTTTATAGGGATGACTCATGATGCACTTGCTCCTGTGAAGATTCATGGGATTGTCTCATTTTGCGCAGAAACAGGCCAATTACGTCTGAAATGTCTCCTGTTCAGTGGCATGATATCCCGTAAAATCCCTTCTTTTTGCATTAAAATGAGAAATGGTCCCCTAGAACTGCTTGCAGAAAGAAAAACCTATGTATGGCTGAGGGGGTGAAATAAAATCTGCATGTAAAAGAGACTGCGCTTTGAAAAAAAAAACTTATTTCTACAGTACAGTGGTATCATTATGAGGGAAAAGTGGACACCATACGAACACCGTGGTGATTGAGAGAAAAAAGGATTAGAGGATTAAAGAGATCTAAAGCGATGTGTTGTGTTGTTTTTTTTTACGTGTTTTCATTCTATTGTGGAAAAAGATTGTGGGAATGATTAGTACAGCTTGGAAGATTATTTGTGATAAATTTGAGCTGAGATTCCATTGGAATGGCAACAAGCAGTGTATATAAAAGATGAACGATTTCATGCTGCATCACTTATTTCTCTTGTTGAGCATTCCTGCATTTTTACTCTGTGCATTATTGTGTTTATTTATGGTGCATTTATTTCTTATTACTTCTTTGCTTTGTATTTTTCTGGGTTTAGCGCAATGTTGGTTGCATTAATTAGATAAACAGTTTAATTATCCAAGTTTTAGGTTGACCATTCGAACACGAACATCACATGAATGTGAATGACTCTAGAAAGTGTGAAAATACACCTCAAAACTAGACCGAGCTCATTTAGGCAGCCAGAGTGTCACTTTACTTTCAGTGAGTGATGATTTACGCTGTGAGTCTGGAAGATGAGTCATCTCACAAAATGCACAGCACTCCGGCATTGCTAATCTACTGTAAAAAAAGGAAAATATATAGAAAGTTGTTAAGGAAAACACAGCTCATAGTAAATGGAGCAAAAGATGAACGACGAATCCTAGCTCTTGATTGCTCCATCGTAAAAATTCTCAACTCGATATCGATGAATAGCTCTTATAGGATACGATAAGCGTACACCTACTTGGATTTGTTTCAGTGGAACTGAACCTATTCATGGATCTAAGAGTATTTGTGCATCCAGCTCTAATTGATACATACACATATACAAATTTGACAGAAATTTTGCGAAACCCCTAACCCCTCTGTTAGGCGGACCCATGGAGCAGTTTTCCAACTGCACTCACACTCTGATTTTACTCGTAAATTGGTAGTGCAGTCGACATCAAACGGTTCAAACCGGTGAGACTACCGACACATATTTTTTATGTTTGACACATACTCCCTTTTCCTCTATTCTCTGCCCGTAATTTTTTACGTTGATGCCAATTTTGTGGTACTAGGATTAACCCTATATATCTCGGGCGGGTGTACCGCAGGAGTTCCGCTACGACTGCACGATCGATCACTGGTTTGGAACCACTCAAATGCCAACCAAGCCTTTATCCCTCCGAGTTCGATAAACTGCCGCCAAATTTGTCCGAGAGGATAAAAACACTGATTTGACACATCGGCTAGCCACCACAAGTCATTCTAAGGCGCTAGGCGGTTCCCCGTAGGGATCGATGAAGGTGGTGCAGTGTATCCTCTCAATTTTCATCTTATTTTGACACAAATTGTACGTTATTGATAGGGTAACGAAAAGACATAATGGAAACTAAAAGATTGCAATAATCAGAAAAGCAAACCCTGTCTTTCTCCAATAACTGGTTAAATTCCTAACTGATACCCAGTTAGCTAAACAAAGAAAAAACAGCAGCAAATCACCGTTATCGCTGGGTTGAACAAAAATGACAAGTAAAATGATGACCATCACTAAGCAACAGTTGATAACCAATGGAACAGCAATGCGCATCATCATAGATCCTCTGGAACACTTTATTTTTCAAAACAGTGACGGAAACAAAGCGAATCCATTGGAACTTACGCGACTGTAATCGCCATATTTATAAACATAACGCCGACGTTTGGGATCTGTGAGGTGACACCGATGACACTCATGAAACTTTCTGCATAGTCCGTGGCATTTCCATCAACAGTGAACCAATAGTCTACATAATACTGAAGAACAGATAAAGTCGTCTGTGTAGGAGCAACAAGGGAATGAGGATTTCTTTTTATATTCTCTGCTCAAGAAAATAGGAGCGACTCGTTAAGGTAAAATATTTCATTATGTTAAAAAATAACAAAAAAAGTAAAATAATGAATAATAATAACAAAATAATAATGGTAAAATAATAAATAATAACAACAAAATAAAATTAAAAAGTAATTTAGAAGTCACCTGAGGTGCTATGGTGATAAACATATTCCATGACATAAGCATTCCAACACCATGTAGAAGAAAAATCCCATAAACTGCATGTTTACGATCGACTACAGAAATTAATGACGGGAAATCAGAAGGAGAAGAAGCGGAACTCGACGGAGATCCGGACCCGCTCATCGGAATTGGCAGCCGAGTGGGACGAATTCAAGAAGCACGCCTGTAAACGTGTAAGTCGCCCTCTTTGCGTTTGCTGATCACCACGTGATAAGAGTGTGTCAAAATGTGCAGAAAAACTGAGCCATAAGGCAAACACATAGTTTCGTTTATGCTGAAAAAGGCATAATTAAAAACCTATGATAATGAGTTATTGATCGCCAGTCGCTGAGTGTTTTATCGTTCGTTTTTTTGAAGTTCAAACGTAGTACGTCAAAATACACAAGAATTATTTATTCTCGAGAAAGACTAGTCGAGCTTACTCTTAAACAGATTATAAAAGACAATTTTGGGACGGTTTTTAAAGCTTTTCCTGTAGCTTAGAATGGATTTTCTTATACTTCATCCTTTTTCTAATCGAATTTTTTTACCAAATAAGGTTGCCACTACATTCTAAAGAATAACAACAGCTGAAGGAGTGACTTACATAAGGCTACATATGTTGCCCTAAATAAGTATCAATAAATAATAATAAATAATTTTCTCCTAATAAATAATAAATTCCCCTGATGAATAATTTTCTCCCAGTGTACTGAAATATTAGCTATAAGTAGAAGGGACAACAATTTTTTTACTTCTTTCATTTCCTTTGAGATACTACGATTTGAGGTTCCTAACCAGAAGTTGGAACCCATAACACGATCCAGAAGCACAGATGAGATGATGACAGACGACAAGTCTACATACAGAGCAAAGTCGTTCCAGAGATTTTTATGTTTTCGTAAATCTTAGCTCTTCCCATTTTGGGCATCAACTTCCTAGAAAAGTTTCTTTAACGCGTGGAAGACACGGCTAGAAATTCGCTTTAAAAAGATCGTGCAGGAAGAAAGACTGCAATAAAGGTTTTATTTACACTGATTCATAATTGCACTGAACCTGTGGCGTAGAAGAAAATGTATATAAAAAAAGTAAATATAAAATAAATGAATAAATAGAACATCAAGTCCACGGGATATCTCAAAAGTCGAGATGAAGATTTGCAAAGGTAACTTTGGTGATGCTTCAAACAAAGTATCAATAAAAAGATGATCGAAATGTGGGACTACGATGAGATCGGCGGGTACTTAGGGACATTGTGTGGTACAAAAAGCTCAAAAGTGCGTCTGGAAATACCTGTTCCACGTGAGGTAACTGTGCTTTTGTTTACACTCCAAGATCAAACCTACCATGCAGCATTGCACAGTAATAAATATCTTTCTCTTGTTTGTAGAGCAATGTTCGATAGCTACTAGTAGCTTATCTGCATTTCAAGCCTGGTTGATAACATAAAACTGCTTATCTCGAAAGAATTGATTTATTGCGGCTGCCAACCAGCTACTCAGCAAAATTTTAACTGTCAGCGATAGGTTGATTTTTAATTTGTAATTTGTAACTTCGGGCCGACCGACCGATTATGATGATGAGGTTTTCATGGCTGCAAAGTATTCCAGTAGGTGAAAACGCCATCTATATACTACCAAAGGCTAAAGGTACCGACTGTATTCCGCCGGCGTTAACGATCATTACTGAAACTACGTTCCCAACAGGTACGTATCTGTTGTGAGCGACCGATGATCACTATCATTGAGCACGTGCTGCGCAGCTGTTGTCTCGCGAAGAACGCTTGGTGTTCGGAATTCACCAGAATGAACCAGAAAAAGTGTTTGAGAAAAAAAAAGCAATTGGAAGAATGTTGGAAGAATGTAGGATGATGAATTTCGCTGTACTATGTCGACGCTCGCGACGGAAACAGAGTATAACTATTTCATTTCTGATACCATCGATCGGTAACGGGCGACTATGGCGGTCGCTACGATTTTACGCTCAGATCTAAGAACGGATAAAGGATGCAGTGTTCGGTGGTGATTAATCTCTTCGGTATGTGCGATCAACTTTAATTTAAAAACGTAAAGGTTCGTGAATGCATATGTGGGCCAAAAAAGACTTGTGGTGGCACCAATTTTACCATATCAATGTCCTTAATCTCGCAAACCGAATACAAATTTTCCAGCTGCGGAAATAGGAAGAACTAGGCTGGCTTTGGACATTGTAGGTCTTGAACTACGAACATTGTAGATCTTGGGTGAATTTCTTGCTACTTTACCACCTCTAACACGAGTCAATTACCAAGAAGGAGCTGAGAATCTCTGGTAACAACTCTCCATTTCGTTACGTTGAACTCTCGAACATTGTCGACATGAGGTCGACTCGGGTACTCGGCGCCCATAGGCAGTTCGCGCGAGACGGAAATATCTCACGGCATGGAACAGCGACGAATGAATCGATTCGGCGCGAGGTCTTGCTGTAGATCAAGAAGGTTGAGAGCTGTGTTTAAAGGCGACATGCCTCAGCAAAGATGAGTGCAATCACATCAGACACTTGCCAGCTAATAAAGTAAATTAAGTCAAGTATGTGCTTCAGACAGTATCTTTCTAAAAGATAAAATCGTCATCATCATTATTGGTTATCACAACAATATGAACCGTAGAGCACCCTCACCTGTACCTTTCCTAATTAACCTTTAACCCAATTTGACGATTCATTAAAGTGAAAGTCTTATTTTTCAATCAAGATTTGGTTATGACGAAAATATCCAATCGATACCCAAACAAGAATGCCAGTAAAGATTATACAAGTATTACTTCAACGAAAAGAAAAGTAACATGACTAACGCACAAAGCTCTTCTGCAATGTCGTCACTGTGCAACAATGGTGCGTCGACAAGGTTGCACTTATGTCTTATTGTGTATTGTTCAGGTATATTTGGAAGAGATTCGCAACAATTTCAGTAACGATGATGGCCTGGAACGATTGGAGGTGATGAAGGGAGATGAACAACTAATCCCTACCCATTCGCGTGAAACAAATAAAAATGTGTAAATTGGTGAATAATAGGTATAGGCCGATTTGAGATAGCACTATTTTGTGGCATACATCGGGAAAGTAGGCATGAAGACCACCGGATGATCAAAAACACCTCGAAGACAACCACATCTTTGTCGTATTGATTTGTTGTTTATCACTGTGAATGGCGAAAACCGTTTCCAGAGGACCTGAGAAGAGAAAAAAGTCGTTAACTCGGTTGGCTCGTAAAATTGCTGTTTCTGATGGTTAAAAGGTATGAGGTCCGAACGTCTCAAACAAGACGTTACCGAAGTACACGAGCACG
Source organism: Necator americanus (assembly GCF_031761385.1). Classification (NCBI taxonomy): domain Eukaryota; kingdom Metazoa; phylum Nematoda; class Chromadorea; order Rhabditida; family Ancylostomatidae; genus Necator; species Necator americanus. Next base: position 25,952,187 of record NC_087374.1, read on the forward strand.
AGAGTTTGAAACTCCTACCTCAAATAAGACACCTTCGTGCTTTCCTTACATCTCCAATGAAATAAGCGCTCTTATTTTTTTTTATTTATCTACCAGTCTGAACGTCCGGCTAACGCCGGACTTCAGACTTTCTGTGGCGTTCGCTTCGGTCGCGTTCACTGATCAATGAAAATTAATACTGTTAAATAATAATAATAGTAATATTGCTGTGAAATTAGATTGGTGCCTTTCTAGCAATACTTTCTTCTTTTTTTGTATAAAATTAAGGGCAAGATTTTTTTCTAAATGTTCCACATTTGCAGATCATTCAAACGACAGCTTTAAATACTATTTCGATACCAACATAACACAGACACAATTTGAAAATATTACTCGAAATATGGGTTTTTTTCCTATTTTCCCCAACAGTTATCACAGAATGATGTTTTAACATAAAATGACGTCAACGACACCATCGTGCTGATAAAGATAACGTTCCACGTCACATCATGTAAACTGTTGGGCAGTATTTGAGCAGCAGTTTTCATTCATGTTTCCACTTCCTGAAAAAGGCATATTACGAGGTTGAGGCAAAGGTGCAAGAAAGTAAACACGCAGAGGTGTCTTAGAGGTGAAAAGCAACGCGCGCAGTGGCCACGGGTATGAAACGGTTGCAACGTCTCATTCACTTTTGTGACATGCAGAAGAAATTATTGCGCACAAATTCGACGCCGGTCGCACTCCATTTTATAGCTATCTGGTGTCGGCGCACCAATTCCACGCCAGTGGACCCGTCGCACCCCTTTTTGGAATTTCGTTTCACACACACAAAGACATATGCACACAAGTGACAGACTAAGCCAGTTATTAGCATGATTGTTTAAAACACCTAAAGGTGTGCCATAAAACAGAGAACAGAAACAAGAAACAGCAGTGCTCACTAGAATTTCGCCCAACTTATATGAATAAAGGTAGCACATTGTGTGATGGGTTGAGAGGTCATTCTTCTGGTACAGAAAGTGAGAAATCTTTACGCGGAATTCTTTTTCTTAACCCAGAACGCTACAACTAAACGGTGACCGAGGTTTGCGTGAACAGCTTAATACAGAACGGACAAGTCCGTCAACGGGCTTGGGCGAACGGGTGGGAGACCTCAAGTGGGAGGGCTCACTAACTCTGCTATTCTTGAACGGTTAACCGCCACTAAGACAGAATAAGGACCAGTTATAGGGACGAACTTGAAAAAGAGCATTTCAAGGCAGAATTCCAGCTATCTAGCTCCATGAAAGAACAAGAAAAAGATGAAGAAACTAGAACTGTGAGCTACAAAGATGGACTAACTAATGTTTACTGTGGTTGTTGTTAGAGAAGGAACTTGCTCGCGGTCTCTGAAACAATGAACTTTAGGCTACGCTCATGTCTAGAATATTACGGACAGTCAATTTGGATAGCCTATTCTGGAATATCTTTGAGTTTGAGGTAGACAAAATTTCGGCAGGAGGTAAATTAATCCAGCGTGCAACCCTGCAGGAAAAGGAGTTGAACATAGTAAAGAAGATTTTTGGCCTGAGTTTAGAGTATAATATCAGTAGGCCAGGGTCCCTATCGTGCACACTCCTTTTCCTGCAGGGTTATTGCTACTATAAAGAGAGAGGTTTTTTGGTAACCAAGTCAAAATGATTGGAGTACTCGAATGATTTACTAATTATTACCGCAAGATCTCGAACTTGCTCTTGATATTGAGTAGTTATTGAGTTGCAAAAATAGGGAGCCTGAGCAGCCTCTCCGAAATACAACGCCACTGTTTTGGAAAAATTCAAAGACAAATCCCATTTTCTTCACCACGAGACCATTCTCTGGATCGCAAAGGAGACAGTGTTGCGTGCGGAAGTTTGCTTGGTAGCTCGATACGAAAGGTATATGTTGATGTCGTCTGCAAACGTTTGAATTTTCATGTCAGGATGCGTTTTTAAATAGCTGGGAAGGTCAGCAATGTACGCCAGAAGAGAAGCGGTCTGAGTACACTACCTTGCGGAACTCCGGGTTTCAATGCACAACGCTTGTTATAGATTTTTACAGTCATGTTTCATTCTTGAAGATACGATTTGAATCAGTTGGGCGGCTGTTCACGAACTCGATAGTTTTCAAGTTTGAAGATAAGTTTTCTGTGGTTTACCATGTCAAACGCTTTAGATAGGTCTAATAATTTTACATCAACTGAATTCCCTTTGTTTACTTCGGTCATCCAATTATTAACCGAGTCAGACAATAGAGAAGTTGTGGAGGACTCAGATTGGAAACTGTGTTGTTTGAAAGCAATGACATCTGTTGTTGATAGCCAATCACTAATTCTTTCGTTGATTACGTTTTTCAAAAATTACCTAGCAGAGGGTACAATACTGACAGAAAGAAAGTTCGAGAGAACTTTAGAATTGCTTTTCTTGAGTCTCGCAGTAATAAGGGCCTCTTTCAAAATGTTGGAACTTTGATAAGGTGAGCGACGCATCAAAGATATGAGCAAGAGGAAGGAAAAAAACATGTGCACACTTTCGTTTAACTACTTGGGGAATGTCATCGTAGGGACACGAAAAAGGACTTAAATGCTTGGGACTGTTAAGAACTTTATTTGGATAGGTGACAAAGTCGAAAGATTTTTGAGCAACTTGAAAGCCAGGGGAAACAGTAGTCGACAATGAAAGATTATGAAAGCTGTTATCCAAACTTAGTGAATGGTTAGTAGCGAAGAATTCAACAAGTGCGCTGCTTTTTTTATTGACAGAAGATTTGATCGAATCTCCATTGTCTGCCGTCGAAGAGTTTCAGGTAGTCCACACAGGCCAGTAGTTTGTGATATTCGGAGTAGTTCACTCGAGTGAAATCTGGAAGGGGTAGGTAGAAGGATTCTTTGGTGTTAAAATCGAACACGAAGGTACCAACGTTATGATCGGAAGTGGCAAAAGGGACAGGATTTCGATATCACTGACAACTGATCTAGAAGAAAGAACGGGCCTAGAATAAGAATATAAACAAACTTCAATGTTTGGAGTAGATCACAGCTTTTGAAAAAAAGCTTTGAAGCGATTAGCAGTGAGATTGTTATGCTTGTTCATGTCAACATTACAGTTGCCCGAACTTATGATTTTGGGTGGAGAGCTGCAGAGTTCGAAATTAGCATTGAACAACTATCATCATCAGACCTAGAAGAATCAGGGGAGCGATAGATAGCTACCAACTTGAGGTGTAAAAGCAGAGAAGAATTCAAGACACGATAATTCAGCTGCCATTTTACGCTTAAAAGGAATGGGAACAACGAGAAATTTGTCACTAACTGAGTAGCAGACACCTCCGCTGTTCTGTACCGCCCATGTTTCAGTAACAACTAAGATATCAGGTTCGTACAAAAAACAAGAATGAAAAAGTGTTATTTGTTTACCATACTGCGTACGTCAAAAAAATGCATTTTGACTTGCAGAGAGGTCCACGCTGGCTCACAAGTTTCCCGTCATTGGTTTGTTAGGGAGATCAGAGATGCGTGTAAGCGCATCTTTGTAAATCACTCACTCACGTATATCGTTCATTCCTTAGACGAACCACGTCCCTTGACTCATAGTTCCGCTTTCCTTACGGTTTTGCGTATGAATATGTACGAAAGATTGGTGCGGCGCAAGAGGAGTGCTCTGGGCAGAGCTTTAGCCCAGAAAAACGAAAAGGAAGCACAACTTTAACAAGGCGAGGTTTGTTACCATTGAACGTACCCAACCTATACACTACTTCAGTTATGCAATTAACTTCAAGCTTATTAAGGACATTTGCTATCTTTTCTTCGAGGTCCCTCTGCCTTTCCATCAAAGATTTATGAACATCCCATTCGGATAAACCAGATATCACAATACTGCGCCCTCTTTCTTCAGCATCAACTCAGCATCAACCATCAGACAATTTGTTTGTGATCTTTGTCTTCAGAGAAGGACCCATCTTCTTTCTGACAGGATCAGTGTTACTGTCCAGACTTTGTAGATGATATCAGCACAAGAAAGCATTTGGATATCAGCCGCATCATTTTCCGTCTGAGAAATAGCTTAATAATTGCTAACAGGCTCTCTAGGTTTGCGAGAAGAACTGTGAAGAGTGCGCTGAGTAGATCCAGGCATAATATTATCAATAATCAGTAGTAACGGTTTGCAGCAGAAAAACATGGGAACATGGACGCGAAACGTTAACGGAAGCAATAAACGCGAGAAAAGACGCAAATTAGTACAACCAGGGATAGGATGAACAAGTGGAAGCAAAATGTAAAGAAATAATGCTTTCAAAACCAAATTATAAGGAGAAAAAAGCGGAAACACAGAGAAGTAGATCAGCAACCGTACGCGGTCAGTGTCCAAAATGTATATTAGGCGGTGTTTGAGGAGAGCAGACTTACACAACTCCGTTTCGGTTGTGGAAATACCACCGAACAACTCAAAGGGTCAACTAGATCGCAATCGCTTGCATGATACTACCCGTACAACACCAAAATGCATTATTTGTCCCACAGGTAAACAAGGACACTGTTTGAGACCCAGTTTAATGATTCTGTGTATCGTTATGGTTATTGTTATTGTATTGTATTTATTGTTATTGTTATTACTGTATAATTCTTGATTTTTTGCATAAACTGTGGTGACAATTACGTCGGAAAAGCCCTAATGTCGGTGTCACAGTTCTAATGTTAGCGCACGAATCTAAAATGTTCGCTCGAAAATAGTTGCAGACATTTTGGATCCAAGCCAAAAGGCCTGAAATGAACCTCAGAAACCTCAAAGGTTTCTCGATAACCCGGGAACTCGCATGATATCTCTGCTCGTCTGATTCGAATGAGACATTTGAATAATTCCCCATCGTGATCAACCAGTCAGCAGTTGATGCCAGGCGTCTCGGATCTAAAGTGAGCAGTTGCTGCGTCAGTGGTTAAAAATTAGGCTTAGAGTTTCTCTGTTTACTTGTAGAGGAATTGTAGAGGAAATGGGTCCCTTAGATTTTAAACTGAATCGCCCATTTCAAGCTCTGAAGAAGGGGATTAGCCAAAACGTTAGCCAACAAAATTAATTAATAAAAACCTCGTGTACATTTAATTAAAAATCAATAGCACAGCCTGCTATCCCGAAGTTTATTGAAAGTCGAACCGTATTTTTGTTACCATCTAGTTTGAGTGGTCCCCTCATAGTGCGCTGACCTTTGGAATAATTTTGAAAGGTGCGCAGTGTCAACACATGCAGACACGTATCATCATTGAGTAAATCCAGAGTAGCTCAGCCAAATAGGGAGTGGAGAAGTACTGAGTCTTTTCAATTGGTTGAATTTATTAGCAAGAGAATTGCAAGCGAAAGGATTACACGATGAATCAGAAATGTTATGGCAGATCAATCGATATTAATACCAGGAAATATGAACTACACTAAAAGTTGATGTTTAAGAATTTGAGGAAATATGGAGCAGCAATATGGAGTAATTTAAGTTTCTGGGATAGAAGTAAGAAAATTACTATCAGGAGATTGATTGTGTACTACTTTTTGAGCAGAACCAAGATTGTTATTGATCTTTATTCTGGCTAACGTTTAAAACATCGTCCCCTTTAGGTGTTCATCGCAGGCGTTTTCATGACAACATCCCTTTCAAGATAGCTGTCGCGATCTTAGCGCGCGAATCACACGTTCTGGCGCGAAAAACATTGGAAACGTTTTATATCACGGCCAAAAGTCCAATCATGAATCGCAAAGAAGAATGCATTGCTGTGACCAACGAGCTGGCGCGATATCAAGACCTTTGCGGGTTTTGCGGAGGCATCGTTACTAGTTACTACTAGCGGCGCAAAGCTAACAACTGGTGGTCCGGAGGTATCAGGCATTGCAACATTGTTCTATTTGGCACAAACATCTTGGTAGCTTCTCTCATCACTTACTGTACAACGGCCTTCCCGTGACCAAGTGGGACAGGAAGATTTGTGGGACGAAGCTGATGTATTAAAAATGATTGAAAGGTTGCAAACAGACATCAGAAAAGATAGTACATAACAGATAATAACAGATAATTGCTGCACAAAATACAACATAACCTTGGCCCTACTATAAAATCACAAAACATCAGATTTTTTGATTTGATTCTTCTGATTTTGATTGCACCATCGACAGGCTCTTGGAGAACGAACCTTCGAAACAATGTATTCATTTCAACTACTTTTTAAACCCAACCATCATTTTTAGGATTTTTTTTTCAAAGTTGCAGTAAAATTGGGTGCAGAAAACTTATGTTCAACCACACAACCGTTGAACTGTGTCAAGGGCAAATAGTTCGCTGAAAAGTTTTCTTGCTAAGTTTTTAACAGCTAAGAATGTATACCTTTTATTGACCTTGAAAGTGGCACTTTCACCAGTTTCTGAAAACAATGGGAATTTCAAATCTATGAAACGGGACACCACAATCTTCTAAATGACTTGATGATTACGAATAAGTTAGAATTCTTCTCTAATTTTGAGAAAATAATGCTAATTCTACGAACACCGTTTAGCTCAATCGCGAAGATTCGAGCGCAACCTCTCACGTAGCCGCACCGTGCTTTATGCCGTTTGAACCTACTATAAATACTTCATTATTTATCAAAGCGAAATAAAATGTTATAAACAAAAATGACAGGGATATCATTTCAAGAAGATTGGTAGTAACTGAAAGGAGGCCATAAAAAAAGTACGGAGATGTATCCACAGGATACGGCAGTGGCAGGATTGTGGAGGTGTGCAAGTAATTGACGAAGGTCGGAGAAACATTGCTTGTTTTCTGGCCACATATTTGTCGAAACTAAATTCTGGCACTATATTTGAAATCAGGGGCTCAACTGATTCCGGATTTTATTTTCAAAGTTTGACTTTCCTTAAGAATTCTGACAGTTTGCTACGAATTACTCCGTTGGAGACGAATTTTGCTGCACAAGTTAGTGGCGGTGTTGTATGGATTCCTAGGTAGATGCCAAAGTCACATAACTTTTATCGTGTTTGTAGAACCGTTCTTCCTATTTCAGAAATTCTTTATCGCGTACTTAACAGTGTTTTACAGAGCTCATAGTCTTCATAAATTTTTTGATTCAAACCACAACGTCAATACAATTCAGAGCTACCCATATAACGATGAATATGCGAATATACGCCGTAAAAGAGAAACTTCACCTCTACTGCTTCACGTTTAAGTAGTTAAAAAAATCAGGCGCAGAGCAATATTTGATGCGTGACTTGATCTCATGCAGAATGTACTTAATCCACCCTCAAAACTCTTGAGCTGAACGAGTATCGAAGCTTCCAGGGATAAAGTTAGGTCGCATTTTGAAAGAAGAAGAGAATTTCTTGAAAAAAGAAGTGCATACTCTCAGGCTCGAACGCGTCCTGATCATTAAGGTGCTAGTGGGAAACTCCAGCCACAAAACGACTTTGCGAACGCAAAACACCGTTCTAACCTCGTTTAAACGAACACAGGACTCGCACCCCTTCTCATCATGAAAAAGGAAGGAACAACAGAGAAGCTAGAATCAAACCTTCCCATCTTCCAGCTACTATGCATCCAAACTTTTGAAAAACTAACCCGGATTTCTCTCGCAGGGGTGAAAGTAGTGACCAGCAGCACAGATCAAGACTATGCTCAGAGAGGTATAGTTGGGTCAAAACGAAATGAAGCTTGGAGGTGTTGCGTAGGCGACTGGCGCTTGAACGCGGCGCGGTGGAACTAGCAGTTCCGATCGAGGTGGGACCGGCGCGAACTGTACCTATGAGTAGTTCTAGGCAAGCACCCCGCGCTTTCGCAGTTACAGCAGCTTTGGAAGTGCTTCGGTAGAATGCAGTGGTTGTCGTTTTACTGGACTTTGTCAACTTTCAGTTATAGGAAAGCCTTCAACAACGCAAAATGCAGTGATATAAAAATACCTGATACAAAAGTTGTCGTTGTCCAACCGCTACTATTTGCAAACTACATTTTCCTCGTTACTCGACTAACGATCCCTACATCAAACATGATTTCTTCATCCGCTGCCCATAAAACTCCCATGCTTTTTCAATCACTTGAACAAAATAAAAGATGGAGAGGAAAAGGCTAAGCTATCTGCACATTTTTTGCTTCGATTTCACCCTGCCAATCTGTAAGCTCTTGAGATGGGGTGAGGTAAGCTCGGATCGACCTACCATGAGGAGTACAATGCCTGACGACGGTGTTCCTGAGAGACGCGCATCATCCAGACTAGCAATGAGTCAGATCTGAGGGATTTATTCCAACACAAACGATGTATATTACACAACTGATTAGTCAGCGCTACCGTGTTTGTGGAGCAGCATGCGACTAAGTTCTGACTCTGAAAGGACTCTCGTAAATCTTGTCAGAACGTTGTTCATCATTCATGGAGCCAAGGGATTGTCCGTCAAAAAAACAGAAATTGTTATTTTTATATTCTGTGGTGACACCATTTGTCGATCAATGGTCCGAAATCTTTCAGACACCATCAACCCAAAAGCGTTCACTGCGAAAATTTTGAAAAGTTAATTCTGAAAGTAAGTATCACTTCGCATTACTGAGAACAAATGCCCTAAGGCGTCGTCACCATTGTTTGTTTTCCGGTAAATACCCCAAATGGGACAAAGCATATGCGTCTGAACGTACAAAGATATTTCAGTAAGCAAATGATTGTGACACTATGATGAAGAATTGATCAGGACAATAGGAGGATAAAGTGTAAAGTGTCTGGCGTTAATCAATCCGCTTGGAATGTGCCACCACGTTCACTTCAATTCAGAATCGTTTGATGTTTACGAACGTGTAACTGTCCTATACAATGAACTGCGGGGGCTAGGATATGTCACGTCAGTGTATTTATCCTCCCGGACAAGCCTGGTACCAGTTCATTGACCCTAGGGGAATGAAAGGCTTGGTGAGCGCTAGAACAGATTCGAACCTCCGAAATCGTGTAGACAGCTGAACCTTTAAGCGACTGCGCTACTCCCGCCTCGATGGACGAACTAGTTGAAATCAATACGCGACAGTCACCTACTTCTGCTCGTGCCTACAATGCTAGCCGCCTAGAAACTGTGGACGAGTTCTGGAATGCCCATCTTTGACAGCTACCCTTAGCAACAGCACCGATAAGTGTTGGGCGTTTTTGCTTCGTTTATTGTGTGCTTGCAGAATAAGTTTCCAGCTCTGCCTCTTCTATGGAAAGGGCCTGAGTTATTTCGAAAAAGAGGGCAATAGAACGTTTGGATATAATACATCTGTCAAGTCACGCAGCTCTATTCCTGAACACAAAACTGTAATGCAGGTAGGGAGCTGACTGTGTGCCCTCTCTAAGGCGAAATTAACCTACACCCAAAAAAAGGAAATTGATACTTCTAGATAAAGACTGTTTGGCATCCAATCGGAAAATTTCCACACAAAGTGGCTGCAGTTTGTCGGATTTCCTTGTCTTCTGCTGAACACTAGTTAAATGCCTCTAGTTTGCTGGCTTTCTTTCTTCAGGAGATCGGCGATCTGTTTAGCCAATTCTCCACTGTACGTAAAGGACAGCATATCAGCATGAGTTCCAGCGAGTGCTCTTGTTGAAGTTACTGGTGAAAACCTGAAAAAAGCTTAAGTAACATAGAAGTTTTACACAGCTGACGGTCTGAATTGTCTAGTTGTTCCCCAACAGCAAAGAAGGATGACGCAGAACTTCCGTGACTACTGAGTCTTTGCATATCTTTTTCCCTACATATGATTTTTTGTTCTTTAAAATTCGCAAGGTGTTCTGTTCTTGAAGCTGCTGGAGGGTAATGAGATGGTAAAGATCAATCACCGCATGAAGCAACCACAAAGCTGGTCGATGCAGTGCGCGAAAAAAACCAAAAACTCCACGAAGTCGCACTTCTGTAGGACGACGCGAGACCTCACACAATAAAGGTGACGCGCCACTTCCTGGAGGACGCGGGTTGGAGCGCAGTGCCCCTCCACCCTCACCCCCATCCCCATCCCTCTAAATCGAACCTTGCTGCGTCCGACTGTCACCTGTTGCAGACCCTGAAACAACGAAAAAACTTTCGAAGAACCCATGGGCCCACAAACGTGCCCAAATACTTTTCATCCCCCCTCCTTCTGTAAGAAGAATATTAGAACTTTCCCATTACGTGCTACATGTTCCTCATGGTGATGATTACACTGTTAATCCTTGATTTGTATTAATAAAATATAAATATCTCAATTTCTTTTTCATGAAAAAAGAAGAAAATATACAAAGATCCAATATAAAAGTCGTAGGAAGATTTGCATCATGTTGTTTTCGTTAGTTTTTTTTTTAACAAGTAACTTCGGTCCTAAATTGCTAAACCTGCTCCAGCCGAGATCTGACCCATCGATGGAGAGAACGTGGAGGCTCTTTAGATTCCTCACTCTCGTGTCGGGGTCATATACACTCAATAATCGCAGCAAGTCCCACGAATTCACTTGCATCCAGAAACGTGTATTTGAGTCGATTTCGTAGGTTGACAAGGTGGAGTTCATCGCCTGAAGAACCGCACACCAAAAATCTAGTCTCTTGGTATTAATTTTGCGAAATTGGTGTAATATAAACTGGTATACTCGGGACAAAAAGACGTGAAGTTTGGAGCAGTTGGGTAAGCAGCTGTGGTCGAAGCGACGCCGTGAAGCTAACACTTGGGATCGAGATGGGAACGTCGCGAACTGTAGCGATGAGTAGTGTAAGCAAAGGTCCCCTCCCGATCCTAACAGCTACGCCTCGCCGCACCGGTTCTTTGCTTACGTAACCGCACCGAGCTTCACTTCATGTCGTTTCGACCCGACTATATTGAGACGAGCAATGTGTGTCAATCTATTACATTTTCTAACACTATAGTGTGGGAACGAAAAAGATTGATTTCGAGACGAACCTCTACGTGCTCCTGCAACGAATAGTCTCTTAGACTACTGTATTCAGTCCCACTGTCTATAACAATTAGATCGCAGCTGATGTTCAAGTAGTTAGTCATTTCCGCAGCAACAGTTCCTCCAAATGAAGCACCAATCAGTGCAATATTCGCACATCGACCAAGGTATTCATTTATCTGAAGCAAACTCACTGTTTGTTCTGATAGGGTTGAAGGTCTACTGTATTTAATCCTAGTCCGCTTCTAGTTATCCCAAAGAGGTAGCGCTTTTTCACACACATGACATCGTAAAAACAATCCACTTCTATCGGAAAATTTGTGGTGGGAGGATTCATCGAGAATGGAAAGATAGGAATGATAAAATTTTGTTTTCCCAAGTGCATAGCGCTAAAATAAAAAATTGAAGATTTCTTAGTTTATATGAAACGTCATCCATTTCAAATGTTCAAGGCGAGACGATATCTTCATCCGTTTATGAGATATGAAAAATTGATTGGTTCTCTCTTTTTGGAGCTTATGATCTTCGGAGCTGATTCTCCAAACAAGCGAAGATCAAAAAATCAAAACTATAAGCTTGTTGCTCTGTATTTCGGCTCACTTTTAGGTTTCTAAGTTTTTTTTTAAAAGTATTATTGACCTTGTTTTACGATTTTTAATTTAGAACTCTATTTTGCAGAAAGAGATGTGAATTTGTCGAGCTAGTAGAAGAGGTCAGTGAGAGGATTATACCGAAGTTCGGTCATCAACATCTTGAAGCTTATTCACATCTTTTTGCTGCGTACCTTGTGCCGGAACGTTTTATAATTCCTCATCATAGCTCTTACTTTTTTCTCTAAAGTTTCTTTATGGAACCACAATTCACATACCTCCATCGCATACCGTCTTGCAAGCGATTGAATACTTTCGAAAAATTGAGGATCGTCGCTCTCATAACCGAAACTGTTTGGATGTTGAACAGTGAGTATGCAGAAGCGGCCATGCTCTTTAAGCGCTCTGATCAGATTCGCATATGGAACGCCACCTCCATAGAGAGGATGAACGAACACCAAAAGGTAATAGGGCTGTGGAGGATCATGAACCAAAGCAGCAATTTTCAAAGAATTTTTGAGATTGCACAACATCTCAGCCATATCGCTGAAAATCAATGAATTCAGGAATTCCTGAATACCAAGTTCAACCTGGAATTCTTTGTTCACTTCAAAGCGAAGTTTTAGGAGTAGAAGAGAGTTACCGCCAACGAAGAAGAAATTGTCGTTTGCAGCAAAAGAACTATGCTTTAGAACTTTTGACCAGAGCTTTTTCAGTCGTTCATGAACTGCTTCAACTTTTTCATCACCTGCTGTGCAGGAATTTCTCTGAGTATCCTGGTGCAACTCACTATTTAGAGGAAATTTCATCAAATCAGGTACCTCCAGGACATGACCGTATTCCATCAAATAATTTCTTGCAATAGCTAGTGCTTGCCATGTAGTACCGCCGTTTTCAAAAAGGCTTAAACTTGGATCAACGGGATGCTTTAGGATGGTTTCAACAGTTTTTAGCTTTGCCGACGACTGTTTGAAGAGCTCCCATTTCTGCCGGAGTTGATCGACGTCAATTTTAGTGTTTTTAGTGAGCGGGAACTCATCGAGAAGAATGACGCGGTTGGGAACCGCATGCTTCAGAAGGTGACTTCTACAGTGTTCTAGTATCCCTTCTTCTAGCGTTCTGTCGCCACTGTCAAGTGTGCAGAAAGCCAGGAGAACCTGTTGTTTTTCTTGCCAGATTATTTTGCATTGTTTTATATAAGACAACTTACAAATTATGGATTCAATCTCTTCTAACTCGACGCGATGTCCTCGAATTTTCACTTGGCTGTCTTGACGACCAACAAAAATCACGTCATTATTTGGTAGGATACGGACTTGGTCACCACTCGGATACCAGTAAGCGTTCTTGTGCACTCGGAACGTGGAACCTCTGTCCTTGTTTAAGTACCCACGCATTACTCCAACTCCTCTGATCCAGAGCTCATCTCTCTCATCCGTTCGCACCTCAGTATTCTGAATTGCCCTGCCCAGATTCGCCGCATCGTCTCCTGCTCGCATGTGCTTTGTTAATGCATAAGCTGTTGTTTCGGTGGGACCGTAGTTTTGGATAACGTTGATCCCACAGTCAATGGCGTGATCGAGCATTTTTTGAGGCAATTTTTCCGCCCCTACTATCCAGTACCGCAGATTAGCAAGTTTTCTAAAATTTCCATCTCTAAATGTAGATACCACACCTGGAAAAAAGAGGCAATGAGTAATGCAGCGTTTATCGATTAAACCAGCAAATCTCCTTGGGGAGAACGGCACTGTGTCCACAAACAACTGCGCTCCGTTGCAAAGAGTCATAAAAATTTCAAGCACGCTATTGTCGTAGACAAAATTTGTGAACTGATATACGACGTCTTTCGACTGCATTCGAAAATTCTTCGTTGCTGAAGCCATCATGTTGACAACCGCTTCGTGCTTTATACAGGCTCCTTTCGGAGTACCGGTAGTTCCTGAAGTGTAGATCACATACGCCATATCTCCTCGCGTGTTTCCACTTCTTAGATTCTGTCCTCTAATTTTTAAATTATTTTTGAGTTCAAGAGGTGTGATGATGGCATTAGAAAGAGACGGACCAATATAGCAGTCTGCACCGGATTCCTCAAATAGCATTTTGATTCTTGCGGCAGGTGTATCGATGTCTATGGGAAGATACGCGGCTCCGGCAATCAAAACAGCAAGGCACTTCATAATTGTGAGCGAAGAACGTTGACCAAGAACGGGAATGATGGTGTCAGGAGTAAGAATTATTCCATTCCTTTGACAGAAGGAATTCCTGATAGAGAAGGCCTGCGCTTCCAACGAAGACAATAGTTCTGAATAAGTGAGACGGACACTCTCCGGTTCACAAAGTGCTGCCTTAGACGCGTACATTGAAGAGCATTTGGAAAGGAAGGTCGTTAGGTCTATTGACGGAATGTCCGCAACGTTTGAAGGCTTGGTACCGACTAACAAGCGCTGCCTCGGTTTCTGATGGCTCTGCTCGTCACTACTTAATGCAGATACGATGCTGTTTACGTGAGGCTCAGAAATGACCGTTTTTTGCTGCTGTGGCTCTGCGATGGCTTCGATACGGAGAGCAAGCTCGGAAAAAGAGCGAAGATCGTAAACATCTGAGATGTCTATCTCCACATTAAGTTCCTCTTCAATCATTTCAACAAAAGCAATTGCTTGTAGCGAATTCCCACCGGCAGTGAAAAAATTGTCGCTCTGATTGACGACGCTCGTGCCAAGAGTCTTCTGAGCAGCACGCAGTACTGTCTCCAGAATTCGCCTGACAGGACGATTTAATTGCGCCAATGTGAGGCGCTGTGTTTGCGGTGAAGTTTCCTCTACGATCCTTGCGCGGAAGCTATCCACGAACTCCTTCCACGCACTGATTGAGACGCTTTCTTGAATTCTGAATGTAACACGATAGTCATCTGATCGTTTGTCCAGATCTACTTCTATTGGGAACTCAGATCTCATGGGAAGTAGATCAAGCAGTTCGCCGCTGTCTTCTACGTTATACTCTAGGTCATACCGGCAATTGAAATATACCTGAAACATGGACCGAAAGGATTTGCTTCGCTTGTAGACGTAGCCTGTAAGGTCGGTGAAGGGAATATTTTTCTTGATAACATCGTTCACATGGATTTGAAGAGTTTGATAAGAGTTTTCACCATCTTTTGGCTTATCGATATGGAAGACAATGTTGTTAAGAAAGCAACCGAGAACATTTCTCGTTTTTGTTGTTCGATTTGCATAAGGGCAACCTATGTTTATGCTTGAAAGTCCGTAGTGCTCGACAAAGCTTCTCGCCAATATATCCAGGAAGCCGACGAAGATGGAAATACCGCGATGGGCCGCCCAGTAATGAGCATTTTCCTGTGGGAATTCGAATGAAACGACGTTCACTTTTGCCTCAGAGGGAAACAAAGGTAAGTCTTGCGCCCTAATCAAGTTTTCAATGTACTTATCATCAACACATGCAGGTAACTCTTTCTTTTCGCAATATTCTCTGTAGGTGTGTTTCTGCCGATGGACAGCTGGGAGGGTCCCACTCTCCAGTTTGCCAATTATTTCTCCAAGGTCCTCCTCAAGAATCTTAGTAGACCAGGCATCTGAAATAATATGGTGCATCCGTAGCAGCGCTACAAAACTATCCGCCGTGTCATATAGAACCGCTTCTACAAGAGTTTTATTGTGGAGCTCTAATGGCTGTGTCCAAACTTGCGCCGTACTTTTCCTGAGATCTTGGCTGTGTTCCACGGTCAGGTGAATGTAAGCATCGGTCATAGAAAGCACCATTTGCTTCAGTTCTCCCTCGATCTCGTAAAACACTGTTCTTAATGATTCGTGTTTTTGAATTACGTAAAGCAGCGCTTGGTGCACGAAGGAAGGCTGAATTTTCTTAGGGAACTTCTTTAAAAATGGTAGTACATATCCAGTCGGATTTTGAAGCGTGAGAAAATACATTTGCTGTTGCTGCCTACTTAGTGGGAATTCAAAGAAAAATTCGGGCTCAACTATAACCTTACAGGGCCGTAATCGAGGTGGAAGCTCCCGAAGAACCTCTCCTATCGCTTCTGCACTCATATTGCTAGTGCAACATAGATGAATCTCATTGCCATCTGTGACTGAAATACGAATATTGGAGATCCGCAAAGGATTCAGAAGTCTATGGATATCTGTGACGTCGTAGACGCATCCATTCTTGCTCACCGCAAGACACTCCGTTCTTTGAGGGGTACATTCCCAGTCAGAAAGGACAGCGTTGATGGATTTTGCAATCAGCGTGAAGAATTCGACATCGTACAACGACTTGTTATATTCTATTCTGATGGTGTTCTCTTGGAGACGCACGTAGATTGTGAGTTCAAATTTGGTAGCTGTAGGTATTTCTGGTTCTACCGTAAAAATGTCGTTTTCACTGATAGAGTACTCATCGAGCACAAGCATTACACCAAACAGTTTTCTCGACGGAGACAATTTGACCATTTCGTCGTATGGAAGAAATGCATGAGAAATTGCCATTGCCACATGCATTGCCACTTTTCTGATCACTTCCGCTAGAGTTCCTCGAGTGTCTTCTGCCACCATTACCGTACCGATACCGTAGCCGATAGAGTTGAAGTATTGCTGTGTGCGCAAATTAACTGGGAAACCGATCGCAACGGGAAGTGCCGGTTCATAGCTGAGCGATTGCAGTACGCGTGAGAATAGAGCTAGAAGACTGGCAAAAGGAGTACAACTGTGCTGGATAACCCAGGAATTAACTGTGGGCCAGAGGTTGGGCACGTGGAGATCAAAGAACCCCGCTTCATTGGTAGACGTAATCAGTCGTGGACGAGTTGTCGGTAGTTGGTTGAAGACAAAGTTCTGTAGTTCTTCCTGCCAAAATTTGACATCTTCCGTTCTATGTTTATCAAACTGTTGAAGAAGCCATGAATGGAACAACAATCCATTGTCCATACGGAGTTGTTTTTCATTCAATAACCACATCATACTATTCACAATTAACTGCATTGAGTGACCGTCAGTAATTATATGATTAATTGTCATCATTAACTGGTTCCCTTTGAATGAGACAGCAAAAGGAGGTTCCAGGAAAGGATCTAAACCGTGACCAATCTCCTCGGAAAGATTCTGATAGCATTCTGTTCCCGACCAAACTTCTCTTGCGAAAGTTCTACCATTCTTAGTGAAGCGAGTTCTCAATGATGGATGAATCATCGGTAAACTACTAAGGACGTTTCTTAGGATGCTTCGATCGATATCTTTTCTGAGAGTGACAGTAAGACGGATATCATAAAGCATTCGTATTTGTTTATTTCGATACGAGCGCAAAAGTGTGGTTTGCGAAGGAGTAGGCCTATCATCCGGATGTAGACGTTCCTTGCTTTCTCTGGTCTGGATTCCCTTGGTCGAGACAAGATATTCGGCCAAATCCTTGACGCGTGGAAATACGAACACTTGCATGAGTGGAACAACGACGTTGAGCGATTTTTGAAGATCGTTGACGAGCTTAACGGCTAGGAGCGAATGGCCACCAGATTGGAAGAAGTCAGAGCTGACAGTAAGGTCCTCATTTTTGAGGACGTTTCGATAACACTTCAGAACCACCTCCTCAATGTTGTTTCTTGGCTCTGCAGGTCGATTCAAACAACTGTTGATATCGCATCGTTTTGTGAGCTCTGCTTTGTCAACCTTTCCACTACTTGTAACTGGGAACTTCTCGAGATGGATTATCATGCTGGGAATCATATACCTCGGGAGATTTTGTGCAAGTGATTTCTCAAGCTCACTACTTTGTGCTTCCTGTCCTGTGTAGTACAAAACGATGTGGTTCGCTTCTGTCATATCCTTCTGAATGACACTGACAGCGTTTTCGACAACGTTCTGTGACTTTGCGGCAGCATCAATTTCAGAAAGTTGTACTCGATAACCTTTTATTTTTAGTTGGTCGTCTTTACGTCCAAAGAAGTATAAATATCCCGCTCTATCACATTTGACTTCGTCTCCTACAAGATATATCCTAGAATTTCTTGCCAGCGCTTTATCTTTCAAAGTTTGAAGTGGGTTAGCTACAAACCCAGCGTCATTTCTACTGATGTAACCTCTTGCGATGTTTTCGCCACCGCAGAAAAGTTGGCCAAATTTATGCCGATGTATCTGGTGATTCTTGAACGAACATAGACCGTAAGAAACATTTGAGATTATGGGTCCCAAACATATCGATTCGTGTCCCACTTTCATGTCGAGCAGCGTCTGATAACATGTAGCTTCTGTAGGTCCGTATAACTGTATTAGTCGATTTCCTCGTCCAAGCATCCGATGTAGCGTTCGCTCGGAGATCGTCTCACCGCCGAAGCTCCATTTCTCCACATCTTCGAGTCGTTCCAGGTCATGATCATCGAAAATATCCATTACAATGGGAGTCATGTGGAGCACAGCAATTGGTAGGCGCGATGAAAGATCCTCCACCACGTCCGCTTCTTCATCCCGGATGCTTAGGAAGCCACCATTCAATAAAGCCCCAAAAGTGTTACTAATACTCGCATCGAAGCTACTCTTTGTGAATTGCAGCACTCTTATTCCTGGCCGGAAATGATAATTTCGTGTCGCATGTTCCAGCATATTAAGAACGCTTTGATGACTTATACAAACTCCTTTGGGAACGCCGGTCGTACCGGAGGTGTAGATGAGATATGCCAATGATTCGTAGGTAGAACGACATTGATTAAGGAACGAATATCTAACAATACGATCGATTTTAGGCGGAAGAATTGGGACCTCCATGGGATCCAAGTTCATGTCGGTGACAAGAAGAAGAGGGCGGCAGTCCTTTACTATATACCTCAATCTGATTGATGGAGTGTCTTGTGGAATACACAAGTAACAACACCCTATAATATGTACAGCTTCAATAGCAACATGGTTATCAGCGGATTCCCTGAGCATGATGCAAATAATATCGTCGGGAAGATGCGCCACCCCGTAATGTCTCACTATCACAGACTGCATGTGCCAAGCAAACCTAGAGGCGTTACTAAACACTTCACTATAGAGTAATTGCTCTTGTTTGGTTTCTAAGCAAAGCAAATTGGGAGTCATGGCCGATTGCCTAGCGAAAACCCGTCCTAAGTCATTGTTTCTTGGCGTATCGTTGCACAAAAAAGTCCTTGGCTGCTCACGTAAGGAGCACAAAGATCCGTACATAAAAATATTGCTTAGTGTACGTTCGAATAAATGCACAAGTTCTGATATCTCTCGCCGTAGGTACCGACTTTTGTCATACTGTATGGTGAGATGAAGATTTTCTCCGGGATGGAAAATCCAACTTTGATCGAACTGTGTGAAATGAGTTCTTGAATCATGACATTTTGTAAGAAGTCCTTCCATCTTTGGTAATTGCGGAAGAGATGTGCTTTCATAGGTGACAACATGCTGAAACAACGGTGCCTTTGTCACATCACGATCTTTTACCGTCTCTTCGATAATTTTAGCCAACGGTGTGCTTTGATGATCCATAGCAGCGAGTATTTGACTGACAGTATACCGTAACTGACGGTGGAAGTCAGTAAATTCCTCTTTAAACCGTAATGGAATCGTGTTTACAAACAACCCAACGATGTCGATGTTCTCCGGAGTTCGATTAGCGACTGTGGTTCCTATAACGAAGTCGTCTATGTCGTAGGTCATGCGCATAGTATGAACATATGCCATCACGATAATATGGTACATAGTACATTTATGAATACTGCAAAATTTGTCAATTTTCAACTCATCAACAAAACTGAGATCCACGTCGACGTATCCAGCTTCAGCTTCAACGACCCTGGAATCGCCTTCACTTCCCACTGGGCAGAGATTATAGCCTGCTAAATAATCTCTCCAAAACTCCATAGAATCAAAATGTTCCGGATTTTCGAGGATTACATCTTTCATTGGAAGTTTTTCGCCATTATAAGCTTTTGCCAAGTCTTCACCAACAATCGCTAAACTTCTACCGTCGCTAATGATGTGATGAATTCTGAGATCAAATTCACAATCATTACAGTTCTTCTTCCAAAGTCTTGTCACTATCAAAGAATTCCCGTCAATTTGTGGATCCGCCACCTCTTCTTGGGTAAGTGCATGAAAGCACTCTGTCCCGGACATCACAATGAATGATGGATCCTGGCTAGCGTTGGGAACGACTGATCTTGCCATGGGATTAGCCATAAGGACCATTTGAAATGCTTCCCGCAGTCTGTCGAGTTTCATTTCTCCCTCCATGTCAATTCTAATACGAATTATATATGAATCTCTTTCGGGATACATTTGTGCGAGAAACCATAACCTTCGTTGCTGAGATGAAAGTGGAATTTCGTGGGTTTCGATGGTAAGAGGTTGATCAGTCCTGTTTTTGGCTTTCTTTGAGTGACCGCTTCGTTGCTGCAACATTTCAGCAATTTTTTCAGCGGTACGTAGAGAAAAGAAAGATTGCAAATCGAGAGAATGTCCTTTTCTTGCTAAGTCCTGGACAACAAGCATCGCCTGCAAAGAAATTGTGGAGAAATTTTCAAAATCGAGAAAAAGCAACCTTTCCAGAGGATGTTGAACAATATTTAAAGTACAATTCATCTATCATTTTTTTGCATTCATCAACCATTTCATCAACCTCTTACTCTTATTAAAGACATCACCTCAGGAATCTGAGGTGGTACGGATTTCAGGTGTAGTATTCGTATACGGGATCGTAGATTATGGAGAGGTGGGTGATTCCGTCCATTTCTTTCTAATTGCCGTAAAAAACGGCACGGAAGATGCGTGCGTGCACAAGGCTGGCGCGCTCCAATCGAACTCGTTGTAGAAAATAGCATGCCGGAACGCTCGAAGCCATATCTTCGAGCCGTTTTTTACAGCACTTAAAAAGAAATGGACGGAATTACCCCTCCTTAATCTAGGATCCCGTATACGAATACTCCACCTGAAATCCATACCACATCAGATTCGTGGGGTGATGCCTCTAATTACGCGATAATGGTCTATGCGCATGGATGATCAAGATCAGCTCGAAAAGAAGAAATATTGGGATCAAAGAAAACCTCCAGACAATTTCAAAGTATGCTGGGTGTATATGAGAGTGTTTAAGAAATGCTCAGTTTTTAACTTCGCCGAAAAAAGACCTTTCGCTAGGTTCTTTTCAAGAATTCTAGTTAATCTACTTGCAATTTTTCTTTTTTTGGTACCATTCGGTTACAATTGATGCTTTTCTCTATATAAATTTGATGTAGAAAAAAATTCCAATTATTTTTGGAGTCGACTACTGATCTAATCATTTACTACCTGTCAAATATCCTCCAATCCTTAACAACAGATATATAATGGAATATGACGTGGATGAGGTGCACGACTTTGATCAATCCCTATTTGGATGCGCCTACGCATTCAACCTTAGAATTTGTTTGCGGTTCATGAACGTGGATGAAGCCTTAAATCTTACAGAGAAAAGCCGATGCGTCTAGTCAGTGATTTTATTCTCTTAGACGACAAATGTCGTACCAATTTATCGACCCCTTATGAGTGAAAGTCATTGTATAGGCCAACACGCGTTCCAAAACCTCAACGATTACGAATTCCAGTAAAAGCCGTTGACGCATCCCAAATGGATTGCCAGTGACTTTATCCTTTATCCTTTTTATGAATGAAAGACTTGTTTGGCATTAGGGTGTATTCGAACATCCGAGCGATCGTGCGCACACAACACAACCTCTTACCGACTCCGCTACAACCGATTCAAGTTGGGACGAGCCTATTAGGAAAGTCTGAAGAAATTGGACACAAAAGTGCTTTCTGTGACCAATCCTGGAAATCCTAGTGGTCACGTGGTTTTACGAGAAACTGTTGAAGCATGGAGGTGTAATAGTGGTAAAAGGCAGGAAAAATGTGTCACGAAATTAACGTTGTACGGAGACCCCAAGAAATGCGTAGAGTTTGGGCTGAAGATTGCGGAAACCGGGGTAGTTCCGTTCATGTTTCTGTTTTTGTTTCTGTTTTTTTTTATGATGACGAAGGAGAATTCAGCGGAGCCAGCTCATTCCGTAATTTACAACCTGAGCTCTACGGTCTCTCTGGGATCTCTATATAACGTCAATTTCGTGACAGGCTGTCTTTAAAACAGTGGTCCAAAAAACACAAATCAGTAACTTACCTTTAGTGAATCTCCACCGGAATCGAAAAAGCATTCATTTGCCATGTGCGCTCTGCCAGTGTATTTTTTGAAAGAGTCCACTATTTCCCTTTCCAAATCTCCTCGTGCAGGCCTCAGCTTTTCGAAAATAGCTTGAGGCGATGGTTTTGGCAATCGACTTTTATCAACTTTGCCGTTTTGATTCAATGGAAATTTGTCAAGGAACACAAAGCATTTTGGAACACAGTAGGCTGGAAGACGAATGCGAAGAAAATTCGTTAGGTCCTTTGCGGAAATGTTGATGTTCTTCGCTATCACATATGCTATAAGTTCTTTCGCTTTTGCACTTTCAGTGACTGTTATGAAAGAAGCTTCCACATCTCCGTGCGTTGTAATCTGTTTTTGAATCTGAAATCTGATAGTTCATAGAAGACTTGAAAAAGGCACATTAATTTAGTTCTGTTCTACTTTAAAGGCATTTATCAACGAATCTGGGGTGCTATGGATTTCAGCCGGGTGATGCCTATACGGGGTCGTAGATTGAGATGAGGGGGTGATTAAGTTCATCTTTCACTGTATCAATGTAAAACGGTCGAACCCGGAAAGCAGTTTCTACGACGGCTTCTGTTGCAATGCGCAGCCATTGCCCTCCACCTGCTCTGCCTGCGATTTGTCCGAACGGGTGGTTTTCGACGAATCATAGGCGGGGCGGGCGCAATGGTTGCGCATTGCAACAGAAGCTGTCGTAAGAAACATCTTTCCGGGTTCGTCCGTTTACAATGATACAGGGAGAGATGGACGGAATCACCCTCTTCTCCACAATCTACGACCCCGTATAGGCATCCTAACGAAGATCATTAGCTGCTTTGCTTTACCAGAATAAGAGAGGATGTGCGAAGAAAAAATGGACAAAAGTAGAAGAGAACAAAGAAAGATTCCTCCCCTATCAAGCAAACAAACAGCGAAAAACAGAATCAGCAAAAAACTACTTCAACCGTGAAAAAAGAAAATTTTTTGCAATTTTATTGGTTGGACTAATATACGTTTTCTGTTCATCTTCAAATGTTGCTATTGTTAAATGCCTACGCCATCTTTATCTCAAAATAATGTCTGCAAGTATTTTGATTACTCAAACATATACACTTGTTTCGGCTGGAAGAGATTCTCTCGGTTCTTCGACTTGAAAGAAAACGTGTTTCCATAAAAGAAAGGACTCACCTCACCCAAATCTATAATTCTTCCTCTTATCTTAACTTGAAGGTCTGCTCGTCCCAGAAAATGTAAACGACCATTGTGATACTTAAAAATGTCTCCTGTTTTGAATTCTTTCCCAAAATATCCATAGTTTATTACACTAGCATTGGCGGCAGGCATACTGTAGTAACCTCTAGTGATACCTATTCCATTCACATAGCCCATTCCTTGATACTTTAGTGGGAGCAGTTGACCATCTCGATCTCTCACAGGCCAATGTAGGTTACTGAACGGCTGGCCAACTTCTGCGATTGGTGTGCGTACCTTCATTCTATTTGCAGTTGTGAACACAGTTTGTTCCGTCACTCCGTGCTGCTGATAGAGGTGTACGTCGGTGTGAAGAAGATCCTGTAGCGCATTCGGCTGGATTGCCTCACCTCCAAACTGAGCGGACTCCAAGAAGTTCAACTGCTCGATGTCTGATGAGGACAACGCGGATAAATATGCAGGCATCACATAAGCGTTTGTGACGCCCCGCATCTCATCTATTTTCGGTATGAGTTCGGCGGCGAGGACCATGGAAGCACCGTTTGCAAATGTCTCCGAGAGATCCGCGAAAAAAATGTCGAAACCGTAGTTGACCACCTGATAGGTGCAAGAACTATTGCTGAGGTGAAACGTTTTTGTGTAAGCCATTGCGAGATTACCATGACCTGAAAACTCCGTACAAACTGCTTTCGGCTTTCCTGTCGTCCCGGAAGTACAGGTTGAGTAGGCCAAGTCCGAGGTGTCCATCAAATTGAAGATTTTCGTTTGGGAACTACTTCCAATGGTTCTATCAATAACGGGGTATCGCTGTCCCGCTCGTGCTGCTTCTGTAACCTTTTCAGAGTAGAAATTGATCAAGATCGGATTCTCGAACATCTCTAGGATTTCCATTATTCGTTGAATTGGCCAATCCAGGCTGAGCGGTACCACCTGTAGACCGCACTTCCACACGGCAAGAACGACAACCAGCAGGTCTAGATTTCTTTCCATGGATATCGCTCCGCATCTGTCTCGAGATGGCAGTTCTCCGTAATGAGTGCAGTACACGCTGGCAATCTGTTTAGCAACCTGCGTGCTTAGTCCGTCGAGCTCATCGTATGTCATCCTTTTAGTTTTAAAGTTGATTGAGTTTCTTGTGGATTTGTTTTTTTGAAACATTTCCAGAATTGTAACCATGGGATAATCCCATTCATTAGCCGCTCTGCGGATGTGAATCGAATTCAACTCACTTTTGGTGGTGAGCGTAATTTCCTTCAGGTGTTTATTGGGAAAACAACTTCCAAGTTGATCTAGGACATAGATAAAGCGATCGAGAAGATCATTCATGGTTTCTGCAAAAAATAAGGTGTTGTTATATTCAATTTTAATGTTCAATGACTTTCCACTTCTCTGAAAATACCATATCTGTTCGTATTTAGAGAAACGAGACGGTAGATCAATGAAAACAATGTCATCATCTGATGATGACACATCCACGATATCCATGACGAGCAAAACTTGGAAGAGGGGCGAGACCGCGTCATCCCGCTCTAACTTCAACTCGCTTACAATCAAATCCAAAGGTACATCCATATTCCGGGCCTCAGAGATCGCTTTGAAAATGTTCTTGAGGTATTCGCCTGGCGCTACCGAAGAATCCACGATTCCCAGTAATGGCAACGTATTCACAAAACAACCAACTGTTCTTGAGAATTCCTCTCCTCTTAAAGAGGAGGGAAATCCGACAGGGAAATCACCTATGCCTGTGGTTTTATAAACCAAAAACTTGTATGTAGCCACTAAAATGCAGAAATCAGTGCAATTCCCTAGGTTTCTTAGTTTTTTCAGTGATTCATGGAGGTGAACGGGCAGGGATTTCTGGATGGAAGAACCATCGAAAGTTTGCTTAGCAGTACGAGGCCGATCAGTCGGAAGGAGCTGAAAAGACTTTCCCTTCAGTTTTTCCCTCCATTTGCCCAATTCCAGCTGATAAAGGGACTGAGATGATTTTTTCGCATAGTCGCTATATTGGCCGGAAGGAGCGGACAATTCCTCGCCGACGTAAAATGCCTTCATCTCTTCTGTAATTATACTAATTGAGTATCCATCTACAGCTACGTGATGGAAAACGAGGCAAATAACGATCCGATCTGGCGATGAGAAAATGGCAAAATGCGCACTTGTACGCTTAATATCGATCGGTTGTGCTACGAAATATTTTGGTTCAGTGTCCAGCATCCTATTAGCTAGGAATGCTTCAGTACCGGAGCAAACTACTTGATTGTTTCCAATATAGATGGTCCGCAGAATAGTGTGCCTCATCACAATGAGATTCAAAACCGAAACGAATTTCTCCTCGTCAAACGACTTCGACCTCATTGAGAACACCACAGGTTCATTGAACTGAGCGCTTGATTCAGGATCGAGTTCACACATAAACACTAGACGTCTTTGTTGAGGTGACAGTGGTATGATATAATCCATATAAGCAGAAACATCTTTATTTATATTCAAGTTCATCTCATAAGCACATGAAAATAAATAAGTGTCCATTTCTTCTACAGTAGGATGACTGAGCAGTACTCCTGTAGGAATCGTATAGCTTGGATACTCCTTTTGTATTTGCATCTCTAACTCTGCCATCTTCAATGAATCAAGTCCCATCGAAGTGAACGTTTCTTTTCTGTCAATTTTCGAACAATCGATTCCTATTTTCAACATGCACTTGACTGTTGGGCTATCGCTGTCAAGCTTTTCGTCGTGTTTCTGCTTCTTCTCGACTTCTTCTTCTTGTTTTTCATCACCAGCACGGACGTTCGCCAGTTTTCCGCAAAGAGTTCCAAATTGGCTGTAAATCCTTACCGTGGTCGTATTCGCTTCCTTTCCTCGATCTACGATAACTCTAAATGGACCGAAAAATTCCACCGGATACAAGATTTGCTCTATCGATATAATTGGCTTTTTCAAATCGACATAGAACTTCAGTAGCTCTTGGATCATTAATGTTAAATCCTCGTACGAAGACTTGGCCATTTCATTGCGCTGCACTCGCAAAACTTTTCGATCATCATCGATATCGAATAGGGTGACGTTTTCCTCATAAACCCCTAAAATTTTGCTTATTTGTTTCACGACCGCATGAGCGATGATGTCATCGTCGCAGTATGGAGCGTAAAACTGTTCTGTTTCGGCCGTATAGCATTGTACTGCCATCGTTGAAAAGGTGGTATTAGCGACGTGAATTACCAGTGTTTGACTCCTGAAAAAAGAAGTATAAACAGTTTGCTCCCAGCGACTTTTTTTTGAAACTTCAAGGCTCGCAACAGAATTTAGCACTGATCTGTTTTTTCCAGGTCATTTTCCATTAACGAAGACCACGAACGATTTTGATACACAGTCGCTGCTACGGCTTCAACTAGTCGTGCTTTTTAAAGTGGTCAAACTTGAATTATATAGCAAAATAAATTGTATTCATGGATTTGGGAAGAACGAAAGGACAGAAGGAACATCTACTTTCTTCACGGGTCTTCGTAGAGCCAAAAGGCCAATTATAAGCGGCAATATTCGGAGAATTTTGATATTTGACTTCGATCTGCAAGTCCGAATACCAAAGGGTGAAATATAAGGTGTTTGGTGTTGCTTGGGATAAGTCAAGGGTTGTGGGGGCTACCGGGTCAGTGTTTTATCCTTTCAGGCAAGTGTGGTACCAATTTATCGACTCGATTGCAAATTGTCCTGATTTTCCTACGACGGTTCCGAGCTGTCGACTGTGAAGTCACAGCCGAACCTCCTATCAACTGCTTTATACCTGTTCAAGGTTTGAACGCCGTATACGAACAATTCCGATTTTTCTTCTGGAGAAGCAGAAATTTCGCAGAACATGCTCAGACTTTGCTAGGACCCCAAATCATGCAGCTTGTCGAGTCATTGTTCGCGGTAAAAAAACACTGACGTTGCTGGAAAGACATCTTAGACAATAAAATAAAGCTTACGAAAATAAGCAGGACTTCCTTTTTCAGTATCCGAATGTCTCATAGAAATTCTCAGAAGTATGCTAGCGCATTTCTTTCAGATTTCCAGTAGCAAACAACAAATTTATATCGTTTACTGCGGAAGTAACATTAGGCTAGTAAACGAAAAGTCGACTCAGTCCTTAACTTTTTTTGTACTGCGCTAACAATTTCATGCCATTTTCACTATATTATTTTTTTTTACATTTTACGTCTCTCAAGCTGCCTTACGAATAAGTTGGTTAAACTGCATGTATTATGGTGATGAATCCATGCAAAGTTTGAACATGCTAGTGAGTTACAAAATGTTTTGAGTGATCGGGTCATCTTTAAAATTAAACAGGAACGCATTTTCACTTTGATGATTTAATCAATCATTTTGGCATAGCAATGCTGAAAATCCCATTTTGAATCGGCCTCTCAGTATACGAACATAAGTATATAAGTATAAGAATAGAGCATAACGCCGCTTTCAATTATTTAATTATTCAATTATTACTAACTGAGCGGGTGTGCCGCTGTCGGTAGGATAGTCGGCTTGTGGCTGCACAATTGATCGATGGTTCGAAACCGTCCAGCCAGAACTTTCATCAGTCCGCGGTCGATAAATTGGTCCCAGGGTTGTATGGAGGATAAAAAGACTGACTTGATACACCAGATAGCCTCTGCAACTCACAATAGGGCTGCATACGCGTTCAAACGATTCCGAGTTGTAGTTAGAGGGTATCTCCACCAAGTTTGATTAAAGGCAGCATACCACGAACCTGGGGTGGTACGGATTTCAGGTGGAGTATCCGTACACGGTGTCAAAGATTATGGAGACCGGGGTGGTTCCGCTCATCTCTCCCTGATCCTCTGCAAGCAGCCGTCCTCTGAATACTGTTTTGTACGATGCCTTCTATTGCAGCGCGCCACCCTTGCACACGCAGAGTCCCTTACTGCCTATCGGGGCATTGATTTTCGACGAATCGCAGGGCGGAGGCGGAGGGAGAGAAGAGCGGAACTACCCCCATCTCCTTAATCTACGACCCCGTATACGAATACTCCACCTGAAATTTACACCACCTCAGATTCGTTGTATGCCGCCTTTAAATAGGTGGTCGGAAAGTGGAATAATAGGAGATCTTAAACAGGTGGTGCAAAACAATTCTACGGTAAGCAGTACCTGTCAAACATTCCATTTTCAATTCTTTCGATAGGAACGTCCACCATACCCTCCAACACCTTTACTGCATCCATACGCACGAACAGTGATCGCTTCAAGTACAATTCTCTAGTTTTTTGCAAGAAGTGCGGGAGTATTTGCTCGAAGAAGATCTTATTTCGAGGATGCATCTTTTGTTTCCTATAACAAATATGAGAATTAATGATCCACTTGCTTACTCCTTATAAGCATCATAGCCAAAGTTAACACAAGGCAGACCTTGAAGACATGACAGAGCGACTGGAAGAGGAACGGTGGGCAATGAAATGGTTTCATACGCTCTTCTCCAAGGGGCCTTTTATCGATAGACGGACAAAATTTCGGCCAATTAGTGATTTGTTTTCGAATGTTCGCTCTCGTTACAATCAAACTCACATGTGGGTTTTCTTTGTAAACTGAAATAAGAACAAATAAGCTTCCAAGTTACATCTCAGCTATGCGCTAACTGCTTATGTTGTCATGATCACATACATATTGACGACTGCATTTGCAAGAAATTCGTGCGTGCTCGGGACTAGAACGTTACAGGCACTGTATTACGAAATTGACGTAGTACGGAAACCTCAGAGAAAACGTAGAGCTCGGATTGTAGAGTACGGAAACGAGCTTGGTCCCGCTAAATTTTCCCCAGTCATATTTTAAAAAAGGGAACTGCTTTAATTCCTATGATAAACGTTAGAACGCATCGCATCCTTGTACTGGTTCCGGTCCCCTCAGCAGCCTACTCCTTCGTTTCGCTGGTGTGGAAACCTCGGTTATTTTCAAGCACTCGAGGTCCTTAGAAAAACACGGCTGATCAGGTGTAGCCGAACCTGTGGATGTGGAATAGGCTGTCAATGGGCCAGGGCAGGCATATCCTCTACGGTCACTAAGCCCCACTCTCCTCACTGGCAATGAAAGATGAAATTTGCTCTTAAGAAATCTTTAAGAAACACAGAACTAGCTACATAGCAGAAAGTGGAATTCGTGGAAATGAAGAGACAGATCATCCTGAAAAGCGGCGTTTGTTCTTACGCGGTACATGATAACCACCATTGTATCCACGAGTTTGAATCGAGGTACCCTCAGTAGCCCAGTCAAGTGAAACCAATAAATAGGCGGCTGGGTAGGACGGAGAGTGCTTCAAGGTCCGCGTTCTAAAAATCGTAGGAATTAACCTCGTTCCCACGCAGTTTTTCACGACGATTAGAAAGAATTGATAGGTGCCACACTCATACTTTTAACCACGAATCTGGGGTGGTACGGGTTTCAGGTGGATTATTTCTAAACAGAAACGAACGTAGATTATGGAGAGAAGGGTGATTGCGTCTATTTCTTCCTAATTGTCGTAAAAAACGGCACGGATAATACGGCTTCGAGCGTTCTAGCGCGCTATTTTCTAACAAGAATTCTACTGGAGCGCTCCAGCCTTGTGCACGCGCCGTATCTTCCGAACCGTTTTTTACGGCAATTAGGAAGAAATGGACGGAATCACCCTCCTCTTCATAATCTACGACCCCGTATAGGAACTCTCCACCTGAAATCCGCACCACACCAGATTCGTGGGGTGATGCCTTTAACCCATGTACACCCCGCATTGTGTATGCGCCTGCAGAAGTCCCAACATCGCCAGCTACGTGATACTCTGCCATTAAGAGAACAAAGGAAGTGATAATTTCCGTTCACTTCTAGAATAGTACCGTCAGCAATCCAAAGCGAGAGTGTCGAGTGTAAAAGCGAATACAAGCCGTAAGCGAGTTTTTTTTTAATAAAAACAATTCAACAAATCTTTTAGAGTCTGCTCTGTTTAAATACAACACGTAGGTAGTCATCATTTAGCGTTCAATTCTCATAACGTCTTATTCTTTCCATTATCTTCTCACTCGTGCGTCAATTGGGGAGAAATCGCGTGATATATATCCGTAAATAACAAATCGATACTGACAAATACAATAGTACATACAGTAGTACAATGAGTGTAGTGATGACTATCTATCGGATCTACGTCCTTAGGATTTACGTGCGAATATACCTTGCTCCGGTTAGCCATTTCTCGCATTTTATCAGATGATCAGTGGGAGAGAATCAAATGTGAATAAATCCTAACTCGTTTGTTTGTTAACTTTACTATACTAAAAAGTAAAATAAGAATTTAAATGGGAAGCTGAAAGTTAGAGTAAGAAATTAAGAAACAAACAGAAAAATCGGAATGTTTCAAACTTCGATCATGATGTTCTTCTTTGAAATCTATCATAGTCTTCTTTATGAATTTGAAAAGCTGTCAGAGGAGCTAGGACTGCTGGCTGCATCTCCATGAACGACTGCAGCGTGACCTCGACGAGGTATGTTTGCGCATCCCCTGGCACATCCACTGGACACGTAGTCTCCCGGGGGCACCGCGAAGAATCCGTTAGGAGCCTCTTTGCCGTTTCCCTGCTATCTCAGAACTGCAAGTTTTATGCTTTTTGCTAATACTATGTAAGCGAGCTGGAGCGGTAAGATGGGCATGACATAAGGCAGGAGCAGCGCAATGTCCTACTGATGTTGTCAATTGTTGCGAAGCGGAAGTACCGATCATCCTTGCCACCCATTTCTCTTAAGAAAAGTCATCGCAAAAGGTGTGAACTCTTAAGGAAAAGGATCCCTCCCATTACACATTCTTCATTTCATAATTCCTTATCACTGTAGTTTTTTTCGTCTCAATAGCCAGAACAGCTTCTAGAATGTTGTCTTCAAGCGCCTTGAGTGTTTTCGGCGGGCGTGCTGGCTCATGCCATGGATACGTAATGTCTCAGAGCCAGAAAAAATCCGCGTGAGCTTCACTACCGTTCCCCTATCCTACTTCCACTCTCAAAGACTTCTGTGTTGAACCAAAAATTCGATAAATAGTGCTATGTGAATACTGTGCAACAAAATAGAATTGTAGAACTTTATTGTAACCATGAAAGTAAAATCGAAGTTTTCATCGCAGAATAAGCCATCAAATCCTGGTAAGTA
Source organism: Necator americanus (assembly GCF_031761385.1). Lineage (NCBI taxonomy): Eukaryota > Metazoa > Nematoda > Chromadorea > Rhabditida > Ancylostomatidae > Necator > Necator americanus. The sequence continues at coordinate 25,983,233 of NC_087374.1, forward strand.
TAACACTTAGCTCTTCCACTGTTCTCATGCTGCCCACAGTGTTGATTTGAAGAGGTAGATCCTGTAAATCCCGTATTATTTGTATCATTTTTGCTGGCTAAAAATCTGTCAATAAATCTACGGAAATATTTCACTCACGAGCACTTCACCAGGTCGCAGTTCGTATCTCCTCAAAATATGCGCCAGTGCCACCTTCATTTGCATCTGCGCAACTCTCATTCCTATACAATTTCTTGGTCCATAACCAAATGGGACGTATGTCAGGTGATCTCGAGTCGAACGATTCTCTATTGTCCATCTCTAATTTACGTTCTTATACAAAAATGATTACTTGAATCGATCTACAATGAATGAACAATATATTCTAGCGATTTCCCCAAAAAAATCCAGGGTATTTTTTCTACCTTAGCTTGGATTAAATAAGGGGCTGCTCACAAATATTGTATCTGTTTATCAGTGTAAATTCGTGAAATGTTAGTGGGTTGCGCAAACGCATAACGCAAAATTCCAATCATCTTTGCGTAAAAAACATACATGAGGAGACGATTATGAAAGAAGCACTTTTATTTGCACTATTTTCATATTATCAAAAAACGTTTATACGTTGCGGAGTCTTGCGAAAACCATTAATTAGAAGATAAATTGGATTTTTTGGGGGTTTTTTTGGGGTACCCGATGTGGGTGGAATGGGCTCAAATAGAATCACTATTCATATTTACGGATATATTTTCTTCCTTATAGTCTTGGAAAACAAAAACAAAATCAGATGAACGTAATAAGCTTCAAACCTCTCCGGGTCGAACATCTTTGGAGATGGATAATACTCTTCGCAGTAATGAATTGCTCGTATTGGAAGAGTAAAAATACATCCTTTCTTCATTTTTATTCCATTGATTGTAACATCGCTTGTACAGAGGCGGTTTGTTCTGGAAATGGGTGTTGGAGCTGTCCGAAATGACTTGGTTACGTAAACAAAGAAGAACCTCGGTAAAAAGTGTATGTATTGTAAAATTTAGAATTACCTTACAACTGGTGGATACATCCGCAATGTTTCAGCAATGCATTGATCCAAATACTTCAATTCATTCAACATTTCGGGTGTGATATCAGTCTAAAAGAAAAATCTCTTTTTTTTTGTCCGCGGACGTTCTACTAATGCTGCTCATTGCTTTCAGTTACCTCGAGTGAATCAATATAATGGAGGAGAAAACAGTCATTATTATGTTTGGAAGAATTTCCCTCCTCTTTGCAAACTCTTTAGATTTCATCGTGTTTTCTCAGTCCTCACTTATTACTAATGATCATTTTCTTCCAGTAGTCAACAATAAAATACATAAATCTACCGTAATTTCAATGATGCTAGTCTAGCTTTTCATGTCATCTTCACCTGGTTTTTGCAAACCGCTTGAATTTCTTCTCTGCAACGTTGCTGGATGTCTTGGTGTACTGCCAGCATGTAGACGGCTAGGTGAAGAGCAGCTGGTGTAGTCTCGAATCCAGCCAAAACAAACATGAAAGCCTAAACGATCCTCCTTCTTTCTTTGGGTTGGTACAAATGAGTTATGCTTGTCGAAACCGCAACATGCGGCTCAACCTGATCCTAATTTTCTTGTGTTTTTCTCACCTGACCAAGAATGTCTCCTTTTGTCAACACTTTGCTTGTGCGTTGGAGATCAAACTCTATCTCTTCGTCTCTTACCCTTTCCTTGTCATCCTCGACAAGACTGTTAAGTAGAATTTGAAAAAAGTCGCTGTGGATCTGCAACGAGCGAACGAATATTGTTCCGTTAATTCAAGCATACCTTTTCTGGATCGAGATTAAAAAGTCATTTGAAAGGCACTCACCGAATCACTACGTTCTTTCCTCTCCTCAAAAAGTTTCTCGAGAACGCTAAGGAAGAACTTATTTGCAGCATTGTTGAGCACAGACACGCCGGTAATCTTTTGAAAGGCGGCAGCGATGTTTGGGAAGAGAACTGAACGGCGAAAATTTACTTTTCGGGAAACAATGGAAAATTTGACACGCACACTGGCTCGAGTTAAGAATATCATTTACATAATGCAAAACTATCATTTGAAAGTAAAGTGTGGACTCGTCAAAAATTTTTCAAGAATGAAAATGTTGACGATTTGCTCATTTTGGAGCATTACGAATAGGTGGTCTTTTAACGAAAAGAAAAACGAATATTTTTGAAATGAGGACTATACATACTTCTACTCTCATTTGTCGAGAGGATAGATAAGGTTGAAAAACTTCCACAAAAATTCTAAGAGAAATAAACTTTTTTTTCTGAAGTTTTGACTCCTTGACTTTTCAGTTGCAAAATCCTATACATCTATGTATGCTAGTCAGGTTCTGCATCAGATACGTATTTAATTAGTGGAAGTCCCGAGTGCTGTTTACTGCTAGGTACTGTGCGAGAACAGTTATCCCAGTTAAAGGCATCACCCCACGAATCTGGAGTGGTATTCGTATATCGGATCGTAGATTATTGAGGGAAGGGTGATTCCGCCCATTTCTACCTAATTGCCGTAGAAAACGGGCCGGAAGGTACGGCTTCGAACGTTCCGGCGCTATTTTCCACAAGGAGTTCGATTGGAGCGCGCCAGCTTTGTGCACGCGAGCATCTTCCGGGCCGTTTTTTTAGGCAATTAAGAAGAAATGCACGGAATCACGCCTCTCTCCATGATCTACTATCTCGTGTACAAATACTCCACCTGAAATCCGCACCACCTCAGATTCGTGGTATGGTGCCTTTAAACTCAGCAATGATACAAGTATACCGCCTCACCGTTAACAGATAAAGATAACGACGTAAGCAAGTAGGTTAACTCACTAACAAATGTCACTTCGGGTGAGCGAAGATCAAACTCGGAGAATTTTCTGGCAAACTGAATGAAAGGCGATGATGAGTTATGTTGGACGTTGAAATCGTACCCGAAAGCGCATTTTGCAGTCATATCAAGTGTGAGACGAGTTATGACACTAAATGATACACTATATTAGCCGAAATAGAAAATAAGTAAAATAAGAAGTGACAAAGAGACGATCTATTAATCAAATCAAACGATTCGCTCGAGGTGGAATGAAACTCACTCTCGTACTGGAACTGGTTGTCCATTTGCCTCGTATTCGTCCAGAATTTTTAGACAAATTTCTGCGCACTCATTAAAAATTGGTGTCATCTGAAAGTACCGAATCTAAGGCCTGATTTCCATGAGTGCATAGATGAACATTATAAAATGGTCAGTTTTCTGACGCTGTAGTTAGTTATCAAATAAATAATAAAAGATAAAATAAACAAATAAATGAAAAATAATAGGTAATAAATATAAAATACATAATAAACCACAACCATTTTTATCTTCCCCGTAGAGAAAGCTGGAGCCACGTGGCTGCGTACATTCGACCAGTACAATCCTTTCAATGAAACCAGCGAAGTGGCCAGTAGAGATTTCTGATCTGACGGATCCACATTGAGCAAGTTCTTAATGAAAATTTCCTTCAAAACCTTGAAAAACCCCTAAAAATTGAATTTTGAAATCCCAAAAATTTGCAGTCAAAATTAAAGAAAGAAACTCACATCATAGGCATTTTAAGAAATTCCTCCTGTATATTAAGCACAAAAGCATTTACAGAAATCCGAAAGTAGATTCAAGATGTTCTATTCATCTCATCTCAACTTAACTATCTCCCTTTTCTAACGTGATCATCATCGTACTAAAAAACTTTAGATTTTTTCTGAGTTTGGACAGTAAGAGACAGTTTTTTTGTTGTTTAATCTAGATTTTTCCGAAAAAAATCAGTCACAAATGATGGTAGTTCAGTTGATAATGAACCAGTGCTTGTTTCTCAACAAAAAAAATATTATAGAGCAGAGTAGTTCTCACTTGATTCTGTCATGAAAATCGTTTCTTTTCGACTTAAAATCTTCATTGTTTGTTCTTACCTCTTCTTAAAAGAGACTCTTTTTTCCAATGGTAAGAACTGCTTGCACTTTTTACTATGGTTTTCGTTAGGGAGGTGAACAAAGTACGTTTATTGTTGCTCCTGGTCGCAGCGCAATACAAATTATAGGGCCACCAAAGGAGCCAGGCTGACCAGTCAATAGTATCTCATTCTCTGAACAATTTCACATTCTTTTCTGCTATTTTTGAGGAACGGTAATTCTGCTCTACTTCTAAGAGTCCGAGGAAAGGCGAGGGTGTGTTGGAAACGGGCAGTTTTGCTACTTCTCATTACAGGAAATCAGGATTTCAACCTATTACTCCTTCGTATTCCTCCCTACACCTCGTTAATACTCCTCCATTAGTACCTCGAATTAGTAGGAAAGAATTAAGTATGGCAATAATTTGTCCATAATTTAAAAAGTTGTACAAACTGACTAACAGTTCTGTCCGTAAAATGATCAAATTCCTTGACCAGCACGGTGCGAAGTATGTCGAGATCAATAGATACGAGTTCAGGTGAAGACATTAGAAACATCCTGAAAAGTTTACTCGAAGAAGTAAAGCAAAATAAAATTGGCTTGTGTTTTTACCCGTAGGTTTTCCCGTATTTTGCAATCCATCTCTCATCTATGGTGTGAAGTCCTTTCGCGTATTCTTTAGCATTCCCGGTAAGAATATTAGCGGCTGGACCGGGAATCGCTTGTCTGCGCCAGTAGGTCTTTCCATAAGCTAGGTAGCTGAAGCATGAAGTTTTTGAACTCGTTCTCGAGCGATTCGAGCAAATTTGAATTAGTCCATATTTATTCTATTCGTTTCTATTACTATTACTTATTATTTTTCTATTATTTTATTTATTTTTATTATCTGGGCAAAAAACCTGCAAATAAATTCGCATACGTTCACAGCTTAAGCATGCTCTTCTCGTCGCTCTGCCCATACACGTACAAAGGTACTAATTAGCCACTTTTCGTATTACAACCTTCTTCACGGAATGAGTTGTCAAACAAAGTATTTGTACTCGTCAACTGTTTCATTAATAAGACCATTACACATCTGGAACATTTATATTGTTTATTTATATTCTAGAGACAACAATACAATAGTGGAAACGTGGGTTCATAAGGTCAAGTCGCTTCCAGAACCCAACTTTCGTTTTCTTACATAGATTCTTAATATACTCTTTTTTCTTTATCAACTAAACATAAGTAAAATACCCAACATGTGCAGAACAAATAATGAGGTGATCAGTAGTCTCCATGTTCGACTGTCCTTAAATCTTTACATGTTGAATAGGTAACTTTTCCATCCATTTCACTTTATTTTTTACTGATCATCTTATTTTTATTTATTTTTCAAACCCACGAAAAGAAGATGACTTTCCATGAGTTGATGGAACTACTCAGAAAAAGATCAATAACGTTGTTGATGGAATAAGATCGGAAGTTGCCGTCATTGACTTCAAATTCATTTAGCTCTACGTTACATCTTTGTTGCTGTGTAGACAAATAGGAGTCTACACCAGAGGCACAAAAAAACGATTTTTTCGAGAGCTTTTCCCTAATAGTGAAGTATGAACATATCCGACACACCCTGGCGAAGATGCGGATAGCTGCGTTAGGCCGTCACACCTACCCGCCGATTAAGTGAAGTAAGTCAAGTGCGATATGTAGCGACTCACCTGAACGAAACTCCCAGAAATAAGCATAATAGGCTGAAGGCAAGTGTGATTGAGTAGAACTTGTAGACGAAATAGAGCACAGCGCAAAGGAGTGCTGCGACTTCTCCCAGCCCAAGTACTAGCATTTATTTCTCCCGTATATGCCCAGTGGTTGCGTGCTCTGAATTAGCAGCAATTCTGAGTGAAACAATTTTAACGATTGGATGCAAATTTTTGGCAATAGAGTTTCTGACATCGACTTAGACAAATTTTGGTAATAAAGGTCTTAGCATCATTTCAGGGTTTCTTTCTTATAGATTCTACAACTGTGTATCAAAGATCTCTCCAAAGTAAAAGAAATTTAGCCAGAGGTGGCTTAAATACAGATAACACATAAAAAGCCACTAATAAAATTCTATTGATTGTTATAGTGATCCGCAGTATGATTGTTCTATAGAGAGAAAATTATCCAGTTATGCTGCTGGTGCACAAAAGACGTGACTCTGAGGATCATTCCATTAGGACTGAACAAATTCAATTCCTCGGTAGTGTGGCAGCGCGCCTTCGTTCGTATCTTTGGCTTTGTGTTTCACTTGGCCCACTCCAAGTATAAGGTTCTCCTTTTATTAAAGGTTAATGGAGCACCTATAAACCGTAAATATAATATCAAATATCAAAACAATAATATAGTAATATTAATATATTAAAAAACGACACACATTGGAAGGGAAAGTAGAAACTGCTTGAAAATGCAAAAAATAACACAGCAACTTATTAGTATAAGTGTGCTTTCTAAGAAAATCACGTGATGAACGATTCAACAGTCGTTTTCGAAAGTGTTGAAATGATCGGATCAATAATTGAGAAATATGGCAGAAATGCCGGAGAAGGATCAGGTTGATGGTACACATTACACACATCGATGTATCACTTCTGTTCCAGCGGTTTCGACAGTTTACAATTTGCCGTTCTCACCTTTATCATTTATTTAACACATCACAAGTTTTTAGTAGTTTAGTTCAACCCATTAACGCTCAAATTTGTTAACAACCTCGTGTAAAGCTTATTAAAAATCAACACATCTCGAAATGCTGAGGTCATTGAAAGTCGAACTTCTCGTTATCTAGAAGTTTACGCATCATTTATATTGTCTACAATAGTAATTACAACAGTTAGAGCACTCCACAGTTAAGAGTTAAAATCATGGTGGAATCTATCGCATATATGATGGTGCTTACTTCATTTTATCTCAACGATTCTAATGCTTGTATTGGTAGTTGGGGTGAGCTATCGAAGGAAAACAGTCAAGTTTAAGGCCGCATGTGCAAGTCTGATTGTTAGCAGCATGCGGTGGCTCTGCTTTCACTTAACAAAATAAGGCATCTGAGTATACGTCTTGCCATGTTACCCGCACTGTTATATGACAAACATTTCCTCTACTTTGCAAAAAGGTGCTGTCGTGCAACAAAAATCCATATATTGATAGCTCAAATTCCTGAGGTGAACATGGAATATTTGACAACACACAGCCGTCTCGTAACGTTGAATCGCCGCTCACTGTCAACTGAACCTTACTAGGCCACGATACTGCCATATCCGCATGCACTGTTTGCTGTGTTCGTTAGCGCTCACGCACTTGCGAAAACCACTAGGAACTATAACAACGTCATAATAAAATAAATAATAACGTCATTATAATAAACTCAATGTGTTGGCACGCAAGATACCAAGCCAACTGGCTGCAGTTGTCTAAATTGATGCGAATGAACGGATGGGGCGAACAACAATCCCATGTGCACAGAAAATGGTATTATAGAACGAAGCAAGCATTGGATAACGAAAGTCATCTAATAGACTTTTAGAAGCAGACGCATATTATCGTTTTGTCTACGCTTAAATGCTTTATTGACGCTGTGAGAGCTTACCTGGAAAGAGACCTTCCAAACTCGAAGAGCAGCGCAAGTGGACTTACGTCGACTCTTAAGCTTCAGATCGATTACATCTTGACGAAAGACATCCCTCTGTTAGAAATCCCCCAAAATGTAGAGCTGTGCTACATTCGCCAATCAGCCCCAGTTCTTCTCAGCTTAACGGTACGGTTTCCAAGGAGATGTCGCAGAGTTACCGAACGAACCTACCGAACCTCGGTAGGTCTAAAAGACGATGTATACAGAAGGAAGTTGAGATAACTGGTGTCCATCAATACTGGATTACAGACCAAGAAGGGAGAGTATAATGCTGACACTTTTACTGAGTGAATTCAGAATCCTGCAAAGAAACTTCACTTTTCTTGCATTTTGCACTGAATGTGATATATCCTCAAGGGTCAGTCACCTTTATACGTAGTTTGCAGCTACTGGTAACTGAGAAAATTAGTGCATTTGTAGACGGCTTTCAAAGTCGAAAGTAAGTAGGGTTGATGGATCTCGTCATTACGAGTCGATTCATTTTCACACGTGTGAAGCAGAATGGATTAATTACAGAGGAAAAAAGCAAGAAAAAAAACCGGATCAGCGTTTTTTTCCGTATACTTGCGAAGAAGTACCGTTAATACCACGATAACTAGCGGCCCGACGTTGAGCGATTTGTCCCAGAAGACTATACGATGCAGAAAACAGCGCTGTCAAGAGAAGTAAGAGTGGTTGGACTAAGCACAGCATCGGAAAATTTTAAAGAGTGCTGATATGTGCTTTGGACGGGGTGCAATCTTCAATTTTTGGGATGCTCTTGAGAAGATATCAGGAGGAACGTTGTAACTTATGTCTAAATAAAGAAGAAAGAGTTTCATTTCTGAAATATTTTATGCAGAAAACACCACACGCATTTCTGAGATACCCGGTGTGAAACGTTCCTCTTGCTGTTTAAAAACATTTCTTAAAGAAAGTCGGTTTTCCTTTAAAGGTATCATCCCACGCATCTGGCGTGGTGCGGATTTTCGTTGGAGTATACCTATATCGAGTCGTCAATTATGAATACAGAGGTGGTTCCGCACATCACTCCCTGCATCACTGAAAACAGATTCTTGGGGATGCGGTTCCTTACGACGTCCTCTATTGCAACGCGCCACCCTTGCGCTCCACCCCCGGCTGCTGTTCGTCGGAAATCCATTAGGACGCTCCGATAGGCAATTCATTTTATTCGACGAATCGCAGGCGGGGTGGAGCTCAAGGGTGGCGCATTGCAATAGAGGATGTCGTAAGGAGCCGCATTCCGAAGCCGTCTGTTTACAGTGATGCAGGGAGGGATGACCGGAACCACCTCTGGATTCATAATCTACGACTCGATTTATAATAATAATAGGTATACACCAACCGGAAATCCATACCACGCCAGATTCATGGGGGTGATGCCTTTAACTTTGGCTTTTACTACATATCTGTGCACTAACGCAGGTTCAAATGCATACGTGTTTCATTCTACTAAAGCAGATTGTGTTGTTCAGAACTTTTTTTCAGACCAGATAAAACTTTATGCGTCATTTCTTTGCAACATCATTCAAGTTAGTTGTGTTCTCCATTGGTCTTGGTCTGCCATCGGTAATCATACCTCCGAAAGGTTCTAATTTCTCGGCGTCTTCCAGCTGAATGAAGTTAGCGGATCCACGATCTCCAAATCGAATCGTTCGATTCTGAAAACTTCCAAAAATCTCGTCCTTTTTCTCCCCTGACTGTAAATGTTTTTTTTTATTTCAAAAATACAACATACTTTGGTATGCAACTGTTTTAGCGTTTAAAAGGACTCAATTCGTTAATTTCACAAACCGTTACATCAATTATGGCTTGATTCTTGCTGAGCACATCAACCCCAATGATTACATCAACATTGCACGCATCACCGGGAAGAACGTCGAACGCACACAGCAGAGTCATGCCCGCCACCAGAATGTCGCCTGAAATATACAGACCTTCCAACGTTTCGTTATGAGGGTAATAAGAACGATAAAAACGTAGATATGCTTTTTTTGTCCTTGTTAATAACTTGGTTTATTTTTCAAACTCTCTATTCTCTCTATTTCTTGACGTAGAAATTAGCAAACTACGACAGTTGACGACTTCAGTTTCCAAAGTGAAAAAACTGTCGCGTTTCTCAGGTCACAAACAGGCTATGCTCGTATTATTCCATAACGTCACTGTCGTGAAGCCATATAGATGCTTAAAACACATCCAAAGAGTTACTAATAGTGCTAATCGTAGCAGAGAGAGAAAGTAGCACATAGGTAAGGTGAATTCTGTACAACAACAGATCTACCGCGACCAAAGAAATGGAACGTCATCTCGAAATGACCGAAATGAAAGTGATTTGGCTGAAAATTGCTTCCTTCGTCACCATCGCAACGAAAATACCTCGTTCACGCTTATATGAAGCAGAGCATGCATTCTGAAAAACAAACACACGGTGAAATGTCATCGTCTAACCAGAAATGCTGGGCTCACTACTTAGCAGGACAAATGCTGACGAAGTAGAAGAAAATCTTTTTCGGAAGGTTACGTAGCTTTACATAAATTCTATTTCGATGTGTTGATGTCAGCCGCGAAGATATAGAAGCTAAACGCAGCATATCTTTAACAGAAAGATCACTCACATCTTCTAAAGCTAATTTTAGACGCAAGAATATCCCCAGGAAGCAGGATCAAACGGTTCTCAATTTTCTGGATTTTGTTGTCTAGTCGATTTTAGAGCAAAAAGTCTGGTCTTTTAAAGGCAGCATACCACGAATCTGAGCTGGTGCGGATATCCGGTGGAGTACCCGTATACAGGGTCGTAGATTACGGAGAAGGGGATTGTTTCGCTCATCTCTCCCTGTATCACTGCAAACAGCCACCTCCAGAATGCTGTTTTGTACGACGGCATCTATTGCAACGCTCAACCCCTTGCGCCGCCTCCCCCCTGCGATTCGTCGAAAATCATTTCAGACTGCCCCGATAGGCAGAAAGGGACGCTACGTGTGCAAGGGTGGCGCGCTGCAATAGAAGGCTTCGTACGAATCAGCATTCAGGGGCTGGCTGCTTGCAGTGATGCAGGGAGAGATGAGCGGAACCACCCCGGTCTTCATAATCTACGACCCCGAATACGGATACTCCACCTGAAATCCGTGCCAACCTAGATCGTGGCATGCTGGCTTTAAGGCGATGTGCAACGGTGTTTGTGTTCACGATATTTCTCAATCAGAAGCGTAACGTAACGTCGATGACACGGGTGGTGCTTTCATTTAGTAACAAAATCTCACTGATTGACATGACATGAACAGACTGTCACCAGAGAGCTCTGTCTCAGAGGCCTGCGTGTTTGGAAATCGTTCCCGTTGCGTCGTGGCGAGCAGTTAAAAATGTGGTAACCTCACTTTGAAACAAAGGGATGTAGAAAATTTGACCTCGCTTCCCTCCTCTCCCTCCCCCATGTGGCTAAAAGGTTCGGAAGTCTGAAACTCCGACTTCGACTTTGTTTTTTTTTCCATTTGAGTATGTTCACAGCATTGTCAAGCTGTTTAACAAGTAGATTCTTCATCTTATCTTATTATCATTATCTTCCTCTTCATAAGAAAAGGGCCAATTTAGGCTTCATGAATGTGCTCTAAAATAGAACACAGTCGCACAGTGAGACAATGAATTCCTTCTTGAGTGGGGCATCTATTGAAGAGAAATATTAGGTTGTTCGGATATAAACGAGACTTTCGAAACCTTACGAATTTCGAACAGCAATTTGGACAGTTTTGGTTCCATTTTATTCCTGGCGTTTTCCTGTATATTTTACTTTTTTGTTTATTTTTGATTTCTGTAATATTTTTTTACTTCATAGAAATTTTTTATTTCATAAAAATAAAAATTTATTTATTTGTTTGTTTACTTTTTGTTTATTTATTTTATTGAAGATGTGATTTCGCGAAGTCAATGCTACAAATGGTTTCAACGCTTTGAAAATGGAAATGAGAGCTTAGAAGAAGAAGAACACCGACGTCGTCCTCAAGTGGTAGACGACGAATTACTGAAGAAGGCGTTCGAGTATGATCCGACACAAACTACAAGAAAACTTGCCCTGGAGTTCGGATGTTCGAATTCGACAATTGACGAGCATTTACATACAATCGGGAAGACAAATCAGTGCGGCAAATGGTTCTTCAAAAGATGAGTGATGAAAATAAAGCTGTCCGTAAATCGAAAAAAAAATCGAAGAGTTGGGCTGGAAAGTTTTGCCGCATCCGCCGTATAGTCCGGACTTGGCTCCTTCGGACTACCATCTATTTCGATCGATGCATCACGGATTGTCGGAGAAAGAGTTCAACAATATCGATGAAGTCCGATCTTGGGTCGCATCATACTTCGACTCACAGCCAACCAAATTCTTTGAGGACGGCATCCACAACCTGCATGATCGATGGCGAAGCGTTGTTGATAGTTGTGGAGAATATTGTTTGGAATAAAGACTTGTTTTAAAAAATTTTGTGATGTTTGAAAGTTTGAGTCGAAAGTCTCGTTTATATCCGAACAACCTAATAATTTAGAAAAACAACTAACACTATAATACAAACTGGGGTTGTATGGCAGGAATTAAGAAAGTCGTTGGGAGATTGCAATCAGAAAAACAAGCTTGAAAACAATTAGATTTTACATAACGGTATTTTATCGACTGCTTCCTCCAGTTCCATTCTAAATATTCTGTAAACCTTTACGTAAAATTGATTAACTAACAAGCAAAAATTCGTCCTAATGTCGATCGCGTGCCTCCTACTCCATTTGCAAACACACAAAAGCGGTTATCGACAAATTCCAGCATGCTGCACTTTTTAACAGCTTCATCAGTGATGATAGAAGCTTGAGCACCTAAACTAAAATACATTCTCCTTCTGGAGCTAAAGTGCACTTCTTCACAAATATCAAAACTACCAGTATCCACCAACGCAATAACGTCAGTTTCGTTCAATTTCGCTTGCAGATACAACATAGGGGTTTTCGCAAAGCACTCCGGAAAAGAGACCGTTGCTTTTTCTAGACGCCTATGCACTGGTTTATTGCCTACAAAAAGATGGGCAAACTCTGTAGTCTTACTTGTCCAGTAGTCGTTCCCTCCACTTTTTCAGTGATCTCTGCTTTAGAGCATGCTCCCGAAACGCTGTTACAAATCCGCCTGGAAGTTAAATCAGAGAAACATGAACTGTGTTTTCTGAAAATGTATGTATGAACAATGCCATCGGGTATCACTGACCCAAGTCTTCAGGATTTCCGTCGTAAGTTTCTGCTAGTCTTGGAAAATGCACCATTACCTCGTCATGGAGATTCCTCTTCTTCATATTATTGTACAACTAGAAATTCGCGTCAATTTATAACTGCAAACTTCTGTGCATGGATTTTTCTACATTGCACACAATGATTGGGACGGTTGCAGAAAAAGTTTCCGCTGCGACTGTCTTCTCAAAATTGCCCTAAGCCAATAAAGTCTTTCATTCATCTGTGGTCAACCAATTATTTCCAGACTTTTCTAGGAGGAAAGGAACTCTATAGATCTGCTCGCCCTACAATTTGTTGTAAAAGCCGCACACTCGTCCAGAAACCTTTAGAGCAATTTTGAATCGAAGTCCAACTTATTTGAGCATACCAAACTCAGCACAAATCTTTCGTCCCCTGTCATTCCCCTAACTGTTGGAAGCAGCTAAACTGGTACTCCCTGCTCAAATTAAGATTGAATAGAATAGGTTTAATCGTTATCCTACATTCTATACCTATCTTATTGCCGCTCCAAGTGCAGTTTTGAAAAAGAATTTTCCCTGCACAATTGCCGCCGGGGTGGGGGATGTGGCGCAGTGGGTTAGAGGTCCGTTTAGCCACATGACGGAAGCCTGCTCTTTGCAAAGAAAAGGTGCACTGACTGCAGTGGAGCGAAAATATGAAAAAGTACAAACTCACTATTCTAAATAGTACAGGGAGAGTACAGCCACCACAAGCAATTTTTATTCGTTACGCGGATAATCAGGTGACACTATTTTAACCTTCAAAATGAAAGAAATCAGCCGTGCATGACAACTAACCGTGCTGGCACGTCGCGAAATTTCAGATTCGTATGGTGTGATCGTTTTATTTGCTGACACTCGTATGCTTTTGATGAGATTGTTAAGGCGCTGGTGTAAAAGTTACATTAATACGACACTTTCACTTATATTTTCCGGCTTAATATTGAACATATCTTCAACTGTCCTGAGTCCTCTGAATGAGAGGATAATGGCTCATTTACATATGTTATCTTTGACATTACGAGCGTGTCACCATCGCAGATATTGAGCTCCTGGAACGAGTAGTAGGCTATTGTTCGTATATGGAACGAGACAGAATGAAAACCCTCGTCCTCGTCAAGTAAGAAACCTTCAGTGTTTTCTCCCTGTTTAAATTCAAAACTCTGTCGCCTTTAAGAATATTGAATTCTTCTGGTGACTCAGAAATATTAAGCTTCAAAAAGGCGACCATAACTAAGCTGCTCAACCTTAGCTCCTCGTTGACCTAAAGAAACGGTCATAAGGAAGATGCTTCTTTCGAAGATTATCAGTTTCTCTTCAATAACATTCCCGTTATATCAAAGTGTATATGTATGTTATATCAAAAGTAAAAACTGGTGATCAAACTCACTTCAAGCTTTACGACAGTACTAGAAAATTCAACCGTCACCTGCATAATTCTTGAGAAAATGGTGAGGGATACCTGGTGAGGTATGTGTTACATACGCGTAAGCAAGGCGGACATTGTATAATGTTCAAGTTCACATCTAATCCTGGTGTACGTCAGATGTACCACGTTAATAAGCTCTCAGGATTTTGCCCGTGCGAAACTCGAAGTCGGAAAAGTAAGATTTTAGGCATGTATACGGTTGCGTTCTTCCGGCAATCGGTTTCGTGTGCAATAAAAACAGAATGAATTATATGTTTATTTAAACATCAAGCATAAACGAAAGCAGACGCTGTGGTCTACAAGGTCCGAAATGTGGGAGCGTGAGGGTTCGAGGATATGAGAAGCACGTACATCCTGATCGTTGCGTGTTCGTTCTTTGTTGCAAACGCGGTTCCATTTCTCGTCCGCCTGTAGTCAACTGCCTTCGTCTCCGATTCAAATGATCATGCTTTGAGCGCTAATAATCCTTCTTTAGCGACTTCGATATGAAACTCTTACATACTCTTAGAATAGAGTCGGTTTAAAATGAGCGTATGTCAGTGTACGAAAACGGTCCGGTCATAGACGGCCCTCACACGTCAATTGAACAATAATGTTTCTTCAGAGACCTACAGTTGATGGTAATTTGATCGCTACCGCAAGCGCATTGTATCAGCTTTGCGATTAACTCTGATCCCATTTTGAAGTTCGATTCGGATCTACAATGTCGCCGACAGCATTGCTGATCTGCACTGCTCCACTCACACGGCATGACGTTTTTTTTTTCGTCCGAACTACCAACTTAGCCCATCATTTTATCATTCTGATAAGTAGCTCAAGTCATGATATATTTCCCAAAGTTTTCACCTTCGCATTGGTCCTTTTTTTCCTAATTCGCGATCACCGTTGTTGCAGAATATAAGACGCCATTCTAATCACACTGCTTAGGTAGTTCTCTCTGGCTTTCCAAGACAATCGCTTCGCTCGTTCCAAGGCGGCTTTAGAAACAAAGCTTAAACATTCCTGAAAGTCCGAGTTTATTCAACTATGTGCCTGCAGAATTTCTGGAATTCGCGTGGCTACCACAAAATTCTAAACTTTACCAATACGAAAAATGAGAAATATAGGGACAGAATGCTCCAAACATTTCTTCAGAGGCATTCTCCACGGAATTCCCGAGCACACTACCTGGAATATCAGACTAACAAAATATGCAAAATCAGAATAAAAATTTTGACAACAGAATACAGAAGAAAGAGGACGTGAGAGAACCCCTCTAGCAGTAGAATTAATGTCAACGAAAGAACGCAGAAGGAATTAGAACAACAAAGTTTTCATAGTGCGCGAATATAATTGAAAAACACTCTCAAAATGAAATCTTTTTCAATATGTATCTCGAATCTATCGTGTACAAGAATAGCTTACAAGGGTGACTCAAATTCGGTTCAGTTTTTCCAAATTTGTAACATCTGAAGCTGTTCGCAGTTCTACTAAAAAAAGGAGGGAGATTCTCCTTTACTGTTGTGTCGAGATATCTCTCCAACTCGTGGAACATTCACAGCAATTTCTAGAAGTGCGAAGAACAGTGTTTAAACCTAAGCCTGCTTATCTTGTTCTTTTGCCTCACGCAGACAGTTTTATTTGGAGAGATAAGGAAAGGTACATTTTTCCAATTTTCACATTTTCTCCCATCTCAAAAAAAACTTACTTTAACTCACCTTGGAGCTAACATCACGAAACGGGTCCATCCATCCGGATTTCACAATGATGATATTGCTCTTTTTGCTCATTCTCACTCATTCTGTGAAAATGTGCTCCTCCTAGACCTTTGTCTAATAATTTTGTGTTTCACAAATACATAAATCTCAAGAAATCTAAGGATATGGACATGTGGCTTCTATACTTCTTGTCTTCGACTTCTGTGTACCAAAAATATGTGAATTTTCAGAAATCTGAAAACATTCCGCAATTCAGTAATGATTTGAAAGTTTTTGCATCATGCATCGTATTTTTGATGCAAAGAAAATATCAACGTGTTATCTGGCAGCGTGGTGTATGTATAGGTAGGTGCCCAGTTTTCAGAGTAAGCAAATAGTTACTAATAATTCACTCCCAGTATCCTTTTCTGCCGCAAAATACCTGACCCTTGGGAGCGCTAGTTTTTTCAGTAACTTTTTAATGAGTTTAAGTTGATAATGGCACTTACTACTATTAATTAATATGTACCCAATCAAATTTTTGGACTTGAGACATGATCAGATCCATGGTTTGTTAGGTCTTCATTTCAACCCGAGAGTAATTCAGTGGTTGAGTTCTGACAGAAAGGTTTTACTTTGAATAGTAGTTTCTCTCCACATTCGCGAACTGCTCACGTTAAATTCATTACTGGCAGGCTATTTGATCTTCGATAGAATGCGAGCATCTTTGAACGTACCGGTAACCTCAGGTGGAAGAGGACACGTCCACGCATGCACGCCAATAGGAATAAGCGACAGAGCAGTCATAACAAATTCGAAATAAATTATTTCAAGAGAGCACGCCTAAGTGCTACTGAGCGCAACTTCGAAGACAGAGTGAAGACATCGCTCAAAGTCTTCCTCGACAGCTCGAATACTCATGATATCATGAACTGCAATGCCGAAAATAGAACACTGAACAATGTTCAATAAGACCTACGACAACTCAAAACACATGGAACTAACCCTATTTCTACTAACAAACTGCGTTGGTGGACCAACATTGCGCTGAAAAAACTGGTGGTGAGAATGAAATGTGTTGCTGACGTCCTCGATTCAATGTTCAGAATGTTCATGTTCTCAGATCTTACAAGTATCAGGTATTTTTCGGCAGACAAGGATACCGGGAGTGAATCTTTAGTATCCATTTGCCTACTCTGAAAACTGGACACCTACCTATACAGAGGTCGACGACAAAAAGTATAGAAGCCACATCCGCCCTGCTAGAGCGCAGGGTCGGAACCACTTGAATCACAATGTGGAAGCTCATGAAAAGTGTGGCGTGGTGTTTGTTGCAGTGTTTCGAATTATGTGCTGAAAATAGAATATTCTCAGATTTCTTGGGATCTATGTACTTGTAAAAGACAAGAGTACTAGACAAAGGTCTAGAAGGGGCCCGCTCTCACTGTGAGAATGAGCAGAAAGAGCAACATCATCATTGTGAAAACTCCGGATGGATACTCCTTTGCTCCTCCATAAGAATATAATTTCCTTTTTTGGTAGGCGAATATTTTAAAGTTAATATGTAGTATGCATATTCCTCACTACCAGAATTCCGTTATATGTCTAAAATCAACCGTCAGCTCTGTTTTGTGTGCGAAAATGTTTCAAATTTCACATTAACTCTGCTCTCGTAACTTTCTTTTCTCGGGTGACCGCATTACATTCATTTTTTCGGGTTGGAACATGCTCTCTTCATACTACTCCAAACTTTCTGCGCATAGCGGCTGAATTAGCAAATATTTTCATTTGCAACTTTTTATCCACTAGTGGGTTGAAAACATGGGATTTATGAGTTTTATGGAAAAGTCAGCAATGTCGTATTTTTGTACAGTTCAGAGCAATGCTTCAGGTTGAGAAGGAAGTATGGAGACAGAGACATACAGGGAGAACACGGTATCTATCGAAACACGAATTTATTCGTTGAACCGATTCGAATAGTGATAAACTATGTCCGAACAAAGTCTGTGGATCAAGAATACACGAGAAAACAGTTTTGAGCAAAGTTTGAAAAGCTTTATAAGGAATGATTGGAGAGTAGGAAATGGTGAAGAGGATAATCAATCTATACAAAAGTGTAAAGAAGCCATGAATTTTCATCGTCGCCTAATCGCAAGTAATGTAAGACATCTCGGGCAGTAATGATGAGCGTCTTTGAAAGCAGGTGTGCACAAGAAGAATAACATTGGCCACAGGAAAGGTATGCATAAGGATAGGATCAGCACTGTGCAAGCACACGAACCTGAGACCCAGACTCGACGAGTGGTGGCGATCGTCTGCAATGACGAGTGAGGTTAAAAACGTTGCAATCAGGAAAGAAATATTGCATCAAAAACACGTACCTGACATTTTGGGCAGTACTCCGGGTACGGATGAAATGTGTAGGCATCTTTGATCACAATTACGTGTGGCGTGACTATTATTGGCTGTGGGTGCACGTTGTATGCGACTCCCGCTTGGGTGTACACGATCTGCGGCTGTGGTACCGGCTGAGCTGAATTGGAAGCGTCTTTGCGATGGAGAAGTTATACGGAGCACTCCCTTAGCAGAAGGAAGCAGGAGCAGAGCAAAGATAATGCGAGGGCGCTGGGTCGTCAAAGTGAAACTCATCGAGAAAATGATTACGAGGGTGAAAGTAAGGATGAAAATGCTCCCAGGATTCACACACAAAGGATTGCTGAACAGATAGTTGAAGATGTAGTTATATTATGTAATTAGAAATATATCATTGGTTAAAAAGATACCATGGTCAGAAATTTTTGAAGAAAAATCACTCAAGGAAGCTTCTTGAACATTTCTATGACTTTCTAGCTGTGCTTCTAACTACATATTCTGAGTAATCCGAATAGGTGACGATAATAAAATGCACATGTGTACATATAAAACGATAAAACAAAGGCAATCAATCCTCCCAATCATAAACTTTTGATGAGTCAATGGTTTACGCTCTTTGGCTTCCATGTACTTATACCTATAGTTGTAGAGAAAAATACACTAATTTATTGGATTTCGTGGAAATCCACTAAACTAATATCCACGACATTTTTTTTACTAAAAGTAAAGTAAGGAACAGTCTTTTAAAACAAATGACCAGCCATTTTTGCACACTTTTTTCTTCCTCATTCGTTGATTTGAGTTCAACGCATATTCTGCGCATGACCCTCGTATTTACCAGATAAATAGAAGTTTCCATCGTACAACCGTTCGAAGTCGTTGCAGCAATGGAGACGACGGACGATTATGCTGATTACAAGTATAAGAGTGGTCTTAGAAATTCATGACTTCTGTATTTCATCCTTGTTGTTACGGTACGCTACTGTAGTGAACACATGAGTTGGTACTACAAGGCTTACATGCCTATATTCGATGAAAATCCGCCCAAACAGGAGCATTGTTATCGAAAAAGTTTCAGTCAATTTCAGTCAGCTTGTAGAACAGTTGCATTCTCATGCTGTTCATAGTTCAAAATAATAACAGCACCGGTGCCGCGATATCAATTTGGTGTAAAACATCGTATTTGTAAGAACTTCCAGCATGTATATGCTAATGTATACATTTCCATTATGATTTCGGATATGCAGGTCACGAATAGCTATTACTCCTCCCAAGATGTTTATTTCATCGATCTATTGAAATGCAAGCAGTTGATTTTGTAATCCATTGCCGACTGCGTTTTTGACGTACCCTAGGACCGTATCAGATATAATTCACCCAGAAGGGTGCTCTCTAGTGAATAAATAGCGGTTGGTTTGATACATTTTTGTACAGTATAGATTTGTGAACGGATAATAACATCCCATACATCTGCAGCAACGACTGATCTAGATATTTAAAGGCATCACCCCACGAATCTGAGGTGGTGCAGATTTCAGGTGGTGTATTCGTATACAGGAAGGGAAACTACGGAGAGGGAGGTGATTCCGTCCATTTCTTCCTAATTGCCGCAAAAAACGGCCCGGAAGATACGGCTTCATTCGTTTTGGCGCACCATTTTGTACAAGAGGTTCGATTGGAGGGCGCCAGTCTTGTGCGGCGCCGCATCTTCCAGGCCGTTTTTTATGGCAATTAACAAGAAATTGACGGAATCACCTCCCTCGCTATAGTCTCCCATCCTGTATACGAATACTCCACCTGAAATCTGCACCACCTCAGATTCGTGGGGTGATGCCTTTAACTATTTACATATAGGTGAATTTATTTTCAGTTTGGTTTATTTTATTTTTTAAAGAGATATTTTTGGTGATTTGTTAAAGAACGACTATGTGTACTGTGCATATCGCAACGAATGAACACTGCACAAAGTCTGAGTCTTGTAAACCCTTGCTGAATGGGTTTTTGAAGTAGCCTACGACCGATCAGAATTGTATCGGATATAATTCATCCTGATGGATACGTTCTGGTGAATAAATGGCGATTGGATGGATGTATTTTTATCCAGTATAAATATGCAGGAATCATTGACTTTACATTCGATGGCACGGTTGAAAAAATAAGCTGGCGATGGTTTCATTGTCATCGTAATTGTCTCCCTTATCCTACTTATTCTACCTATTTATTTTTCTTTTAAAGCAAATGTATGGATGTAAACTTTGATGACGAATGTGACAGTTACTTTGAGTCGAAGTATTATTTTCATAAATTTGTGGTTTTTCTTTCGCAAGTTTCTAGACTTAATCTGCACTTATAAGGTTTTCACGTACACTGGAGTTATAAACGCGACGATCCTTATTTAGGAGAAATCATTACGGACACAGTACTTAATCTGGAGAGTACATAAAGCTGGTGATCTGTAATTAGGAAACAGCTCAGGAAGCTATGTCAACTATTTCCCAAAAGTCGCTATGTAAAAATTGAGGAAATTTCTACTTTGGAGGGACTATGGCCGGGCAGAAACAGTTCGTAAAAGACGAAATCGAATCCGGTGCAGAAAAACGTGGTTTCGGGGGAAAATGATCGTTTCTAGCATGAGGATATGCTGTTTATCTTTCACTTCAAGGAGATTAAAGAGGATCGGGAGGTTTCAATAAACACATTCTATCAAGACCCATCCAAGATTCTATCAAGGAGCAGCTACCCTACCGTTTTTGTTCTTAAAAATTATTGCCTTTCTTGAGCACCAGTTCTCTTAGCAACACTAATCTATAAAAGCTAAAATAATAAAAATGTCAACAAATAAATTAGCAATAGCTAGTATTAGTGTTAAATAATACTGAATATGTAATATTATATAACATTGAGTAAATAATAAATAGTGTTGATATAAACGGTAGGTTTCAAAACGACCTTTTGTATTCCTATTTTAGTTGTAGTTTACGACATGAGTATGTGATGTTCTGGGTTGCTAGCCAAATTTTTGAACAGAAATAATGAGTGGAAAAGAAACCAACAAAAATTATTGGAGTCTCATGAACAGCCAAGTGTCGAGTAGAGGGATTTTCAATATCGCATGGACAGAATAAAATGTTCGTTAAAAAGAAAAAGAGAGAAAAAAAATTAGCAGAAAAATTACAGATATGGACAGGTGATGGCAGTTAGTGGAGATAACGAGAACGTCTCATAATTCCTGCAAAAAAATTGAATAATATCTTCACGCTATCAATGAATGGCAGCGCACTTCAACGATTTTGCAATTATATCGAGAACGAAATGTGAACATAGTGAAATGTATATAAGCGAATGCAAACACTGACGCACAGATAAAATGAATTGGAACTAGAAAAGATAATCCTGGCTGAATTCAGAAGAGATTCCGGAAGAACGAATATGGTAAAAAAAGCGGAATCTGATAGTTAGACCTCCAATAATCACTCTGCGTCGCGTCTAAGAAAAGCACGCAAAGAAGGCATTGCAGTTGTAAATTGTGAAAAATTATAAAATTATAAAATAAAAGGTGTAGAAGTGGGAGCAGTTAACTCTCCACACTTTTCGACCCACCTGCTTGTGTTGGTGGAGGTGCTGAAGGAGCAGATAGTGCCTCCTAAATACGTTCAGCAATGTACTTTCAGAATCCTAGAAGTACAGAAATCCTAATAAAAACCCACGTTATAAGACGGAGGTGCTGGTGCAGGTTGTGGAGTGGTCATTCTTTTTCTTATCTGACCTACGACAATGCGCTCCTCAAGAAAAATAGTCAGAATAAGTCCAAAGGCCAATTTCTTCTGTTTGTTCACACATTTCGAAACGCTGCACCTTAGTTGACTCATAGAGGAAGAGATAACCAAACACAGACTATGCACTCCACAAAATTTATTGCATGGTTATGCATCCTTACTCATCCAGGAACAAATTTTATAAGTTATAGTAGTTCTGAAGCACGGCTCAAGGCCTTTTGAGTCTCTTCAAAATTGGAAACAGCAGTAAGGCATAACCGAAAATGCTGATAAAAATTTGATTCACCAGAAGATTCTAAGCATGTTTTTAAGTGGTCTTTCTAGTTGGGCACGATAAACCCTGCATGACGTTGGTGGCTAACTCGTGGAAACCTTATCTCAATTCAATATTCACAAATGAAGCAACGTTAAGAGCATAAGAAAAATTTGCTAGGAATTGTTTAAAGTGCGGACATGTGTAATCACGCGTCGATAGGCAAATGCGTTATCAGTTCATAATTGAGCATTTGCGCTGATGCTTTATAACTCAATCGAACCTGAAATAATCTCGGTAAATTTGAAAATTAAGGAAATCTATGCATCCCCTCCACATCATTTAATTACTTTCTGTTACTTGTTCCCGCAGTGGTGGCAAAATTCTGGAAATTTTTCATGTGGAGAGCAGCAGATTCACTGGTGTTTCGACTAAAAGTCGTAGAAGTTTTTTTCTTCCCGTACTTCCCTGGAAGAGGAAGCTTAGTCCTTCATAAAAGTTATTCTTATCAGTGCAAACAGTGCTATAAAAACCTTTAGATCGATGGAGAAAATTTGGTTTGTTTCAAAAAAAAAGATAGTGCGGAATGAAAAACTCGATGAAGTCAGCAAAACGTTGTCAATAGCTAATTGTTTTTTCTATTGTAAGGATGATGTGAGTAGTAGGAATCCGGAAGCAAACCTTTTTCCACGTTCTGTGCACACAAGAAAAGAACACGTGACATCGAATACTATGACGTCAGTATGAAGTCAAAAAAGATTTGTGTTGGAAGCACTTCATCTTTGTAATCATCTCGAATGCTTCAGTTATCTTTGCGATTTTTTTCCTTTCTGAATCAACTAAGCTAAGCAGAATTTTTTTTACAATTCTCTCATAGCACGCATGATTATTCCGGAATAGCACGTCACTGTTAATACATTGGCGACACCGTTGAGAGGTATCAATTATTGCGTATAAAAGAATGAGGGATAAGGTGTCTGGCGTTGTCAATCCGTTACGGACGCGCCAACGCATTCACTTCAATACAGAATCAATCGCTTGAGGTTTACGAACTCGTGTCTCGTGTCCAAAACAATAACTTGCGGGGGCGAGCCGATGTGCCAACTCAGTATTTTTATCCTCCCGAACAAGTCCAACACCAATTCATCGACCCCGAAATAATGAAAGGCTTGGCTGACGATTTGGATCCGTCGATCTGACACACAGTCGCAGCGTAATCACATACCAACTGCGCTACATCCGCCCATCATTACGTGTATAAAACACAGCATATACGTAGGAAAATAAAACTTATACCTGACGTAAATATAATACAGGAGCACTGCACTGGATACAATACAGCCACGGTGGTTCCTATGCGAGAAACGTAAAATAACTTCTGGTGCCAATTGCGCAAAAATCAAGGCGCGTTTTATGATCAATATGTTACGAATATTATTCCCGATACAGAATAGTGCTCCAAGAAAAATGTTACAAAAATTTTCCGTTGCAGGACTTTTCTTGGTATTTTTCTTGGGTCTTACTTTGGTGATAAGTGAAACTGTTTTGTTTTTTTTTTGTCGAAAAAACGAGGAGGTATATTGTATCGACCAGGATAAAGTACAGTGGTCTAGCGTTAAACAATCCGCTCGGAATGTGCCACCGCGTTCACTTCAGTTCAGTTTGACGAACACGTAACTAGTCTGTACACTGACTTGCGGAGGCTAGACAATGTATCAGGGCAGTGTTTTATTCTCCCAGTCCACTCCGATACCATTTTATCAACCTGGAAGGACGAAAGGCTTGGTTGGCAGTAGGGCAGAATCGAGCCTCCGATCGATCATGCTGAAGCCACAGCGGAACTTCTTACCGAGTGCGTTACACCGTTGCAAGGCGTACTTGAAAAGAAAGAAAACGTCGTTTAACAAAGTTTCCTCGCGAGATGCTACCGATACAATCTTTCTGTACTCTCATTACAGCTGCAAGATATCTCTAATCCTATCAACGGCAACTACAGCTCTCGTCCTGATGCTCCCCTACTGTTCGTATCATAAGAGTTTTATGCATTACCAAAATATTACGGCAAATTTCACACCAATCTAGCACAACCTAACCTTGCAGTGCAATTGTAACTTTTGAAAGTGCTACCGCTCGCTTGTGATATCTAAGAATCTCTGCGTGAAATAATTCTCAGTTAGTTTTGTGCTTAACATGTTCCCTTTGGTTTTTGTACACGAACTATGCTGAAAAAAAAAACAAAAAAGACAAAGAAGAAGATAGCAGAATGCTTAGAAAATCGGAGAGAGATTTGGGCAAAAACTGCAGAATGAGATACTGCAAAGCCTTTTGACGTTCCTTAACCCATCAAAAGAAAAGACAACGGCGATGTATGTAACTGCGTGAATTCGTATATCCAATTATTCAGAGAACAGGTATGTTTGAAAGTTCGAATATTCGTATTTGTGAGAGAAATACTCACAAATGAAGCTCTAGTAGTCCTAATTCATTTTTTCTCATTGCAACTAATCACCATCTAACTAGTGAGACGACTGGTATTTATAATTCTCTACTTCTTTTCTTTTCTTTATAGGGCGGGTGTAGTGTAACGGTCAGAGGTTCCGATTCCTGCACGATCGATCGGAGGTTCGAATCCGCCCTAGTGCTCACCAAGCCTTTCATCCCTCCGGGGTCGATAAATTGGTATCAAACTTATCTGGGAGGATAAAAACACTGACTTGATTAGGGTAGCCACCGCAAGTCATTGTATAGGCCAGCTTCACGTTCGTAAACCCAAAACGATTCTGAATTGTAGTGAACGTGGGGGCGCAGCGGATTGATTGACGCCAGAAACTCTATCCTTTTTTATCCTTTATTTTTTCTTTTTAATCAAGAAACATTCCATTGCTATAAAGAAGTGTGGCCGTGGAGGTCCAAAGACAGCAAATTTTCTCGATTATCCACAATCCAGAAGGTTTCTTTGCTCAGAAGTACATCAATCCAGAAAAGGATAATGCACATTTTCCTTTAACCGCTTCGTAAATTTTAGTATCCATGATGCACTGGAAAACAGCCTTTGTTAAGAGAGCTGGCTTTGGTTTTATTCTTCTACGACGCAATAACGAGGTACACTAGCTAGTCACGGTTTGGTTGAAATTTTGTTTCTACCTTACACACTTCTTTGTCTCACTCATACATTTGAATGCTCAACCTGGCCGTGCATTCTCATTCGTGTACTTTCAGCTTTTCAGATATATTTTCATGCATACTAAAGGATTTTGTTGATACATCTGGAGTTTCAGTTCCTGCAATCATGCTTGTGTTAGTTGCAGTGGCAGTGATTACTCCAGCAGTAATGACACTGCAGTGCTGGACATGTGAGTGCTCAATATCACTTTTTTCTCTTGCTTGTGAATTCAGATCGATTAAAAGTGTTAAGACGTCTAAATGCCTTAGTATCTTCTCTCTAAAATGTGTGAAACAGGTGTACATTAAGATAGGAGGTCTGTGTAGATTAGTGAGTAATTCAGAAAGTTAGTGGAAATTTTATGTTTTCTGTCCACTCACTTACTTCACATCAACTTCTAAGTTAGGAAAGTTCTTTTCATTCTAAATTTATATCTCCTTTTCTCTTCAAACACAGGTTCCACTAGTCCCCTCATACGTCTCAAAAGTAGAAAATCTTTCTTCAAAGTCCGAACAAGTTTATCAGTGCGGTGGATTGAATCATCGAGTCACTAAAATTAATTCCACATACCCTTGCAGAGTAATCAGAATCAACGCAACTGTCTTCTAGTCGTTTGGAACCATTATTAAGGACGGTTTCTACTTGCAAAACAAAATGAAACAAGTTACTCCTATCACGGCAAATTAATATTTTGCAGTAGTTTTTTTAAAGTTAGATGTGATACTAGTTCTATTTAATTCCTATCCACTATAGTATAAAATGCAAAATTGTCTCTCCGTCCGTCCAACGCTAATTCCTACTGATTCTTGAAGATTCTCGAGGACCCCCTAACTTCTTTAATTAGGCCAACCCAGTACAAAACTCGCGAAGGTGTCACCCACGGCAAACCTTTTTCGCCTCAGGACCATCCTGATGGCTCTGGAGCCGGGGTTTGAGGGTTATCTTAAATCTTTGGCTTTTTTAATAATTAAAATTAGGCTAAGACCCAAAAAAGATTTTTTTTCGTCGCGCACCGTGTCACGTATACCATGTGCACCCCGTTGGTTTTCAAACTGCATCATTGTGTGCATCAGTATGTTATGTCTTACAGGAGTTCCGAGTTAGAGATGTCCGATTCGATCCCCGATTGGTTTTGATTCCGGATAACGGTGTGTCTTGGGAAGCCTTCAGGAAATTTTCGACACTATTGATGTTTGCCTATTTCCGGTATACACATCGTAGAAACAACTAGCGGCGCTGATACACTCATAATTCCCTTCCACAAGAAGTTATCCGTCACGGATATTTAGAACTATCGAGGAATTTGCTACTCACATAGTTCTAGACTGATTATTTCGGACTTGCCAAGCATTGCCAAAGAAATAACGTTGGATCAGTGAGTCTTGCTTCGTCGTACTAGCCGGTGTGCAAGGTTTTTTGGACCTCGAAGCCGCTTTTGCGGTTTGGGCCGACAGAAAAACAAGAAAGTTTATCCGCCTTCAGTGACATTAAGCGGCAAACTGATGCAGTCAGAACATCATCCGGACATATCTCTTAATCTTAAGCGGTAACTGAAGGAAGACAAAGGCCATTGTGAGAAAACTTCCTCTTCAATTTCAGCATCGATAACCTCATGCGGAGAACAGTTGATTGTGTCCAGCTGACATCGTCTTAGCACCATCAAGGTTGTCCCTGACAGAACTCGAGTACGACAGCGATGTTGTCATATTCGATCCAACCAATACGAAAATTCAACATCGTGTCAATCTTGTGTCGAAGGTTGCTGTAACCTATGATTACGTCTAATAATAATCTAATATAATAATAATAATAATCTAACAATAATATTATAATAATCTTCGCTCTAATAAGTGTAAGCAAACGGGGGTATTCGTAAAACCTGCAGTATCTGTTGCTGGGTATCATAGTAGACGGCCACCTTGCCAGACTTGCCTTGTGGATGAGCTCTGTTACATGAGCCGTATGTCCCTTATTACTTTCTTATGTCCCTGAACAGCAGTAATAGGTGGAAACGCAAGTGATTTCAAAAGAGTCGAACTTAAGGATCTTCAGAAACTTGTAGTTAGCTGCGCAACTCATCTTGAAGGCATTGCTAGATCTCTCTGTCAAAATAGGGTGATTTGGATACACATCTTCATGTACCCGGCATCTTCGCGCCTTCTCTACACAGGCTCAGAGCACTGCATCTACGACCCACTCTCATTGCCGTTGTCTACAAACTGAACTCAAGGCATCGTCAATTTTGTAATATGCTGCCTTCAAATCCAGAAATGTGGCAACACCCGTGAAAAATGCCATTTTTCTCGGGTGTCACTACAAAACAAAACTTTGTTTTCCTTTGGCTGCTTATTTTATGTCGTTACCTTGTTGATTTTTCAGACTACGGTGTAGACATAAAAGGACTTGATACGGAAAGATATGACCACTCAATCTTGCCATGCAAACCGGAACAGGATGTTTGTTTCACGTAAGAGAAATTCCAGAATTCGAAACTTGTCAGAAAGTGATAAAGAAAACCCAACTCGACGTAGCTAAAGACAGGTTTTAAAGACAGCGTATCACGAAATTGACGTTGTACGGAAACGCCAGGGAACCCGCAGGGTTCGGGTTGTAGATTATGGATTATTATGGAACCCAGTCGTGGCCTCACTCAACATCCTCTAGTAGTCCTAAAAAAACGGCGTGGGAACGGCGTTTTCTCCTACGAGGAACGTTAGAACACGTACATCTTGCACACCTTCTGGCCTCCTCAGTAACCTATTCATGGGTTTCACTTGAGTAGGTTAATGAGGACGTATCATTGATCTTCGAGAGATCGCCCGTGAATGCGGCGCGTGCACAGGGCTGGGCTCCCACTTACCTCGTAGGAAAGTACGCCGTCTTACGCGCCGTTCTTTTATAATTAGAGGAAGATCCGCGGAACCAACCAACTTTCGTAATCTACAACCCCAACTTCCACGGGGTTTCCGTACCGCTTCAGTTTTGTGATATGTTGCCTTTAATACAAAGGATAAAGTCTCTGCTGTATCAGCCTGCTTGTGGTCCGCCTGCAAGACAAGTCTTGTACTGATTTATCTACCTCGGAGAGATGAAAGAGTTGGTTCGCACTAGGACGGTTTGGAACCGTCTATCGTGTAGCTGAAGCGGACCTCTACCCGAGTGCGCCAGACCAAATTGTTCGCTTTTGCAGGTTGTAAATTGGAATACCTAAAAGTCAGCTATGAGGTGGCCTGCAGAACACTGCTACTTCTTCAAAGATAGCAATTAGAAGAAAATTATGCTGTTATAAGCAGTTGAAATGTATACAGTTTGCTTGAATTATTTTCGGGAAAGACCGTACTTTGAATCGTCAAATACGTAAGGGTTCTTTGCGTTAGTTTATTAGAACAAATGTATCTTGCCGGGGTCACCAGAAGTCTAAGAATTAAAGATGGAGTGATCTAGTAATTGTGTGTAGACTGCGGGTGTAGCACAGTCAGTTAGAGGTTCCGCTGCCCATACAATCGATCGGAGGTTGATGATGAAAATGTAGGTCTCTCATAAGGTTGTTACGGAATGATTGCGTTGACTCGATACTGATGAGTTTTGAAGATTGTAATACTCTGGAGTGACTCACTTCTAAGGTGTAAGAATTGCATTACTTTTGTTAAAATAAACTGGAATATTCTCTAGGGGCACCTTCCAATATTCACTGACTTGTCGATAATGGCTCAAATTCTAGCGTTAATTTACCGTAGACGGATTGGAAGACGAAATCGTCCAAAGAGTAATTCTTCGCTCCAAATAGTTATAGGAAGGAATCGTATAGAAAAATATTTCTATACAAGAAAGACGTTCTATAACACTTTTTTTTATTAATTCAAATTAGAATCTAATAGAAGAGGCGAGTATTTCGGAAGATGACGAACGAAGAAACAAACAAGTGGATCGGAACCGAATCTGTATTGAAGCAAAAACACTCGAAACGAAGTTTGCCTCTGCGATGCATGTGATTTTCATCATATAAAATCATGCAAGGACAGTTCATTTCCGAGTAAAACCTTATCCTTAGAAGTGGCCGGCGTTAACCAATCCACTTAGGATGTTCACTTCATTTCAGAATTGTTTGAGTCATACAACCTTACAACTACTTGCGGGGACTAATCTATGTATCAAGACGGTGTTGTTATACTCTCAGAGAAGTCTCGTACTAATTCATCTGTCACGGAGGGATAAAGGACTTGAGGCGCAGTAGGGCGGTTTCGAACCAGCGATCATCGAGTCACAACTGACTTCTTACCGACTTCGCTGCACAGAAAAGTCTGGCAACAATCATTTAATGATCATTTCCTACCACACTAGAAATATCGGTAGCTAAGCATCGAGAAGAAAGTCTTTGTAGAAAGGAAGAACTGCTGCTTTTATTTATCAACGGAATTTTTACGGCAAGAGATTTTCGAGTTTCGTTATTTTTGACGGTCACTTTATGTTTAATTCAATACATCCAATATTCACTCTCTATTCATTATTACACTAACTTTATCATCGCGACTTGAAAAACCAGCGAATTTTCAACCAGTTGTCATGATGTAGTTGTCTCAACTCCCAGTTAACATGTAGGTAAACGGATTAAACTGGATCACTTCCGATTCGGTGATCGTTCAACTTTCGAAGGTGTCCAGCTCTAAACATTTTCCTAGTAGCACAGAACGCTGTTTTAATGGAATCTTTCTAATCTTTGGAAGAAATCGGCTCTTAGATGTCTTTTGTCTTTCGATGCGCTTGCTCGAAAATGTCAGCGTATCCAAAGATTTTTGCCAGAGCACTTCTTTACTGAAGTAAACTCTTCCTGCAGTTGTATACAGGATTAGGGTAGTAAAAAAATACGGAACAAAAAATCTTCATATTTTGCATCTTGGATAAGCCCATGTAAGACAGCATTACACTGCCGCTATCTATAGCCTGGTCCGCTCCTTTTTCTCAAAAAACTTGGAATCCCCAAACTATATATAAAGCCTGCATCTACACTTCGAATCCAGCCATTCAAACATCTTCACGTGGCGTTTCGGCTCAACGAATTTCACTCCATACTTTCAGATTAAAGAGAGTCATTCAACAACATGTTGGTGTGGATTCCATCACAATTTATAGGACTGGTTGCGAAAAAGCGAAGAGTTGTTTGGTAAGCCTTCTTTGACATGTTCAGCTTTTCGCTCTGAGACAACGACGGATGTCAGTTGTCATAGTAAACCTGTTTATAGTAGGGTCAAAACGGCATGAAGGACGGTGCAGTTGCGTAGGAGGCTGCGCTCGAAACAGCGCGGCGGAGCGTAGTGGTTAGAACCTAGGGGCACCCTTGTTGACACCATTTCTCGTTGTAGATCGCAGTGGTCCCATCTCGATTCTAACTGCCATCAGCACAGTACTGCTTCGAGCATTCACGCTTACACAACTGCACTTTTTTCTTGTCCTTTTGACTCTACTATAAGAAAGTCAGAGCTGATGGTTTGATTGGAACATCCCACTATATCAGAACGACGGGAACTGAGGGATTTCATCCACGTAAACATAGGTCGCTTGTTAGTGCACTTACGTCAGCGTTTGATTTGAATTCATAAACTGAATACGCTGCGATCATTTCAACCCATATGTCATAGTTTCGTCATTCATGTTGTCCTCAATTTCAACTTTGTTTTCAAGCGACCTTTGCATGTCAGTATCATATTTTCCTGGATGTTCTAACTGTGTCCTGTCCCACATTCTTTTTCAAAAACCATTGCATACCTGACAGGTGTACTAATATCTAGGACCAAGGATCTAGGATTTGGGGTCACCAAATTTTCAATGCTTCGGCGAGTCTTAGCAATGCTTTGGCAACATTTTATTACTTATAGTAGGGTCAAAACGACACGGAACACCTACGCAGTTGCGTACGTGACGTCTGTCGAGGCGATTCGGTGAGGCGTAGCGCTTGGGAGCGTTGTGAAGCCCTTGCTAGCACCATCCCTCGCTGCAGTTTGCGGAGGTCCCAACTAGGTCCCAACTGCTGCCTCCTACACTCGTGATTCATGTCGTTTTGAGTCGACTATAAGTATATGGGCACTTATTCAATTCAAGTCATTGACAATCGAAGTGAACAACTGATTGTTTCGTCTCTTTTATTTATTTACTCGGCAGAAGATTACTTTCACATTGTTTCAGAATAGCAAGTTGACACTAGAGATAGTGATAGAAGTCCTTAGGAGTGGTAAATACTTTAGTTCCTTCTGATCGGAAATTCTTTACTTCACCACAGTTATCTGCTAGCAAAATTAGGAATTTTCTTTCCTCTTACCTTCTTTATCTGAGAGTAGTTTTCGACGCTCTGATGCCGACTTTTACTCCTTTTCCACTGAACTGAGATTAAGATTCAAAGGTCGGTCTCTTCTGCACTTTTTCCTGGTGCGTTTTTTTTTTGAGGAAAACCGATTCTTGCTATAACTTGTTGTTTCTCGTTTATTCAGAAAAAAATTAACACAGGATAGAAAATTAACTTTGTGAAACGAGCAAAGGTGAAGCTAGTTATACAGATCTCTGTTGTCTAAAATGTTCCTTGATCCACCGACCTAGAACTTGGGACTTTCCACTGACAGGAAGAAGGAAAATTTCTCTCCATTTAAAACTTGACCATTCTAAACAATACCGTCGGAGATGAAGGTGGATGTAGTTTCAGAAAGGAACATGTTGTCGATACGATGGTTGCAACGAACGATTATACACAATGATGCTCACGGACATCTCTGCGGTACCAGATTTGCACGAACACCTGCCGCCAACATGACACCTATTTTTCCGCTGCTTCTCTCTTTATCCGAACGACTTATTCACGATCGCATCGTTTGATTTTTGTGTCACAATGTGAGACTCGTGATCAAAGCAATAATGTGTGGAATTCTGCGCAATACCTGCTTTATTTATTCCTTCTACTTTTTAGAATAGGTCAAGCAGCTGAGTTGTTTTTCTCTTCAAACATACCTTTAACGCAGTTTTTTTTACGCATTGAGCGACCGAGTTTCTAAAATTCAATCATAAAAACAGACAGTGTTAATGCTCGATGCGTTAATGGTGTTCATACTAAAATGTTCTGCTTTCAATGAATCTCGGCAAAGTGAGATGTCGTACTGATTTTTGATGAGCTATACACGATGTTGTTAAATGATTTTCAATGACTAATGTTTCGGCAAAATTGCCTTCTTCAAAGCCTGAAATGGTCAATTTTGTTCGCGACCAAATCTCTCCACAACTAAACAGGCAAATCCTATGCCTACTTTTTCAACCACTGACGTAGCGACTGCTCACCTTGGATCGGAGACGCCCAGCAGGGATAGCTGATTAATCAGTCGCGGGAGCGAATGATTCGAATGTCTCATTCGGATCAGAATAGCCGTCCGAGTTATGGTGCGAGTCCCTGCGTAGCCAAGAGGCATTCGCCTTTAGGGTTCATTTTAGAGTTTTTGCCTTGGGTCCAAAATGCCTTCAGCGATTTTCGAGCCAACGTTTCAGATTTGTGCGCTAAGATTTGGACCATGATTCCAAAATCGGCTCCGTCGTGTTTCTGCTTTCTGTGGACACCTGAAGTTTTGAAGCGACGACATTCTGGCGTTTTATTCACCCTTTTGACTGAAAAATCTGCAGCATCAATGCTGTATTCTCCTGATTGAGGTGTTTTACCCCTTTACGGAGGTTTTTCGTCGTCTGAAAATAAACAATGAAAGGATTAAAAGGCAGTGTGGTTGCAATTTATTACAATCTTTTAAAAAAAAGGCCTTAAGCGTTCAAATTAAATTCGGAATCATTCGAGGTTTGGGAACCCATATGCGGCCTTGGGAATGACCTGTGGGGTCAGGATACAGAATAAGCCAGCAATTATATCTTGTAAGATCTACTTATCGATTCCGGTAGCATGAAAGTTTTGGTTGACCCGAGGCGGTTTTCAATCATCGACAGTCTCTTCGAAACCCTTCATTAACAACGGTACGCTTGTCAAAAAAAGAGGATAAATGAATTTCTATGTCCTAATAAATATATGGATAGTCTCGGTCATGGCAGATGTCGTTGAAGGCTATTTCTTGTGAATTTTTAGTTGTTGCGTTCTTTCCACGAGCAGGTAGGGTTGTGACGTAGTTTGCAAGTATTATAGAGAAACAAAAAAAACATCACCCGCGAATCCAGGAACGAGAAAGAAATGGAGGATTTCATGCAAGTGAGTACTCAATGAGGCAACTCTTATTATCTAAAGCATTGATAAAACGAAACCTCATAAGATGGACTTCGTTACTCATACTCACATTTGTGAGGTATGGCATTATCGACTAGTTTCACCAATAACCCACTCTATCCAGTTTCTTCCCGTCAATTTTATAAGTGCAAAGGGTTGGCTCATTTGGCAAATGAACGCCTCTTAGACTCTCAAATTTACAGATGTTTTGCGCTTCCACTGCCATGGCTGGAAACAACACCGCAGACAGAAAGAAACCAGAATTATAATTTTCTGTCTTTCTCTGGTGACGATTGTTAGCTACTTTACTGATAATTATCCGCAACAGATCGCATGGAGTCGTTTAAAGACTTTAAGTTTAAGTCCTCACGTTAGTTCTACCTCTTCCCGCACCTAGACTATGACTTGCACGGCGTCATTGATCAGCTCATCAATTCGATTGTATTCATTTTCAGGATTCTACGTGGGTCAAAGTGCAACTGTCGCGCACCCGATTCATTTTAGTTGTTTCAAGGATGGACGAAATATTTATTCACTCATGGCAATGTACAGAAATACTGGACGTGTTTGCAATCGCCACTGAAAACTTCGTTGTTGACAACGTGCGGATCTTAAAGTGATGGCAAATCCAACATGCTCACAATTTCGTTCCCCAAATTCAAAAGATATGCGAGTGAACATGGTGATGATTCAGTTGCGCATACCAAATGTAGAAACTAAGTTCCTCTTTTCGTCATTGACATCGTCTTCATATACTCCTCATCAAAGGAGGTCGGCAATGAAGAATCGGTCAAGTTTGGATAGTCAAGGTCTAGGCGAGGAACCTGAAAAACAGGATCAGTAGTTACTTCTCAGGTAGTGGTTTGCTTTCGATTTTTGCACTTACTTAGACAAGAACTTCGATGAAAATGCGCTCCCCTGTAGAGACCCTTCCTTGAAATCAATTCCGATTCAAGTTCAAGTTCGAAAAAACAATGGAAGGAATGACCAGTACACCCCCAAGTACGCATCTTATTTGATTTGAGGGCGACCTGCAGTCGACCATTTTCGAAGTTTGATTTTAGCGCCTGCTTCATGTCTTCAATTTTGAACAAAACATGATAATGCATCATATTTGTATTATCTCTCAGAGCGTTTCTGCTTCATGGAATGTAGCATAACCGGAGAAACGTCGTTTTTCAATATTCGGCTCAAATTTATCCATTAGAAGGTGTAGGTATCAGGGATCCTATTATCTTCGAGTACGATTAAACGTTCTATCTCAACAAATGGATAAAAAGACCTCTAAAATGTGGACCACTTCTGAACACGTAAAGTTGACGTAAGTTTGGTCACGAAACAAGATGTATGTCAAGTAATCACGCAGTATTTTTTGGTGGTTTTCTAGGTGACACTCAGTCGTACTCACTGTAATAAAATTGAAAAAAAAACACACTTGAGCGTCTAATCCGTGACTAATTGGCAGTGTTTCCATTGTGCGAAAAGTATCTTCTTGAAGAGTCAACAAGTCTGAAAAATCATCAAGCACTAAAATGATTCACTAATTGTAGATGCAATGGTCAATAACATGTTGGCATTAGTACTCGTAGATAAAGGATAAAGGATAGAGCGCCTTGCGTTAATCAATCCGCTTGGGATGCGCCACCACGTTCACTTCAATTCAGAATTGTCTGAAGTTCACGAATGTGTGGCCGCCTATACGATGACTTGCGGGGGCTAGGCGATGTGTCAAGTCAGTGTTTTTATCCTGCCAGACAAGTCTGGTACCAATTCATCGATCCCGGGACGAAGGACTGGGTGAGCAATAGGCTGGACCGTGTGGCTACAGCGGACCTCTAACCGACTGCGCCACACCCTATTAATAAAAAGAAGAAGTCTGAAGGACCTTTTCCGGACGTCCAGACTGGTAATTAATAATTCATATTTGAATACATTAACAATAAGCTACACAGAGAAGTTTCGAATCAACTCTGAATGGTTTGTTGAACTGCAGCGCTGGAACGTTTTGCAAGTTCATGAATTGTAGTGGAGAGCATCAATGATTTGTCCTCTTGATAGGGGAAGCTAATGGATGTTCATGGTGCTATGACTGAATCTTGTTTTAGATAGAGTTACAAGAAAGATTTTTGAAATTTTTGATGCAACACTACCCGAAGAACCTAATAGCTGTTGCACATCGATGTGAATGTTAAGCTTAAAGTGGGGATAGGTACTAGAAATAAGGCATTATGAATTGATTCAGTGATTCCTTGTAACAAGAAGTACTCGGCCCTAATCAATTCCTTTGCGGTGTGCCATGGTCGTCTTGCTTTGCTTCGAGATCAACAAATCATGTGGGTTTAATGGCATCATCCCACGAATCTGAGGTGGTGCAGATTTCAGGTGGAGTATCCGTGTAGGGGGTCGTGGATTATGGAGACGGGGGTAGTTCCGCTCGTCTCTCCCTGCATCATTGCAAACAGCAGTCTCCAGAATGCTGTTTTGTACGACGCCATCTATTGCAACGCTCCACCCCTTGCACCGCCTCCGCCCTGCGATTCGTCGAAAATCAATTTGAACTGCCCCGATAGGCAGTAAGGGACGTTACGCGTGCAAGGGTGGCGCGCTGCAGTAGAAAAAAACTGCATCGTACAAAACAGCATTCAGGAGCTGGTTGCAGTGATGATGAGTGATTCAGGAAGAGATGAGCGGAACCACCCCGGTCTCCATAATCTACGACTCCATATACGGATACTCCACCCGAAATCCGTACCACCCCAGATTCGTGGTATGCTCCCTTTAAAGTGGGGTAAGTACTAGAAATAAGGTCGGAACGTTTAGTCGGATCGTTTTACCACTGAGCGACTGTGCCCCTTTAGTAAGTTATGACTATATCTTTATCATATGATAGAAGATCTTTTCAAGAAAACTAGATTTCCCAGAAAATGGGGCTTTACTGTTCACATTAACACAACGTCTTCACTGGAGGGAACTCACCGCGGTTTTTGCTGAAACGTTCATCGGCAAAGCGAATGTCACTCTCACTGGATTTGCGCAGCTTACTGTAGCTCAAAACACCGTCATCACGGAATACAACAGGTGAGGCCGCCTTCTAAAATGCACTAATGTTTTCTATGATCAGAAAGCAGTTCAGGATAATGGAGTTACAGGCCATGATCATGGAGTCACTTGAAACGAAAGCCCCGTCCATCGATATAGCCAGCAACAACCCTACCTCCATTTTTTGAAGCTCCTTTAACGAAACTTTTAACGTATTTACCCTTAA
This sequence comes from Necator americanus, assembly GCF_031761385.1. NCBI lineage: Eukaryota > Metazoa > Nematoda > Chromadorea > Rhabditida > Ancylostomatidae > Necator > Necator americanus. Next base: position 26,020,234 of record NC_087374.1, read on the forward strand.
CGTTTTGATTTCGCCTGCTTCCACTTTCATTGCGGCTTCAACAAATTCGTCTAAGTTGAATTGAGCCAATTGTTCTTCGGGAATGTTGAACTGGTCTCCGAGATTTTTTACAAGCCGTTTCATTGTCATCCTAAGAAAAATTAGGATTTCAATAAAAGCTTAGTATTGTATTATCTACTCAGCTTCACCAACTTTTTTCCTCCGAACCAAACCACAGCATTTGCCATATTTTCCATTTTACGCCCAACGTAGTGAAGTCTGCGGAGCAGATCTGCTGCCATTTCAATGGCCATTGTGGTCAGCGCTAATCCGATGCCAATGTAACAAAGTGTCACGAAAAGGTAGTCGAAACTGAAATCATAAATGAGCTTCCAAGGAAAAGAAAAACTATGACATATAACATAACATTTCCTTGAGAATAGAGAAATTAATAATTAATAAGTTCAAAACATACCTCCTTGGGACGAAATCCCCCAACCCAATTGTGGTTAACGTCACGAAGTTGAAATAGAAGGCCTTGAAGAAGTCCATTTCCGGCTCGTAAACGGACAGAACTTTTGCGCCAAGGAGTAGATAAACAGCAAAGGTGAGACCAAGTGCTATTGCTTCAGCTGTCTTCCTTAACAACGAAAATAAATGTAATGTCATTCCTCCCTGTACTGGGATAAAAATTTAAATTTGCCAAGTACTAACAACTGGCCGTGCCTAAAATTGTACTCGGTGGAATATAAAAATGAGAAATGTGTCGATAACAGCATCATGTCTGTGGTTGATCTGCATGCACGGGGCGATTATTATCGTTCACGTTTCTAGTTTAAAAGTGCACTCAAAAAAATACAAAGATCATATACTTTTTTTTGGAACAGGGGTAAATTTCTCTTCCCTAAAAAAGGGAAGAAGATTGCAGAACTAGAGAAATAATGTCAATAGCTTGCGCTTTTTTCCTCTAGAAAATCCTAGCACACTATTCACAGTGAAGAGCATTTTAGGAGGTGAACTAACACATTCCAGCAAGAAAAAAATAATTATAGAACCTCAAATAGAACTGGACCAGTGTACACTCCTACAGAGAATTTTGACTGAGCCTTAAGATTTCAAGAATGCTCATGTCAAAATTGTGTTCTCTTTCAAAACTCATCCGCAGCCAGCCCGCATGATTTGTTTGTCCTTGCAGCTTTCGACGGCCAAGTTTACACCACAGCACTTTTTTTTACAGTTACAACTTTTTTTCAATCGCGTAGTGTCTGTCCATCAATGTATAACTCGATTTATCTAGATCCTGTTCATGATGAAGCCTTCGAAATCGATATCTGCAGCAGCCATTCACTTAGCGAAAAGAAGAGGAGGTTAGGGAAAAGGTTAACTCTGAAACTTCCAAAGATGGAGCATGGTAAGCGTGATTCGGGACCCTTGCACGCACGTGTGCATAGATCGAGTCGCCAGACTAACAGAGTAGCCGAGGCCAGAACAACCCTGGTTCTAAAGTCGTAACAGGGTCCGGTTGCCGATCCCATGTAACGTTACGTACTGACCTTGCAGTAACGGTGCTATGTACCGTTCTTTTCCAGCCTCTTATTCTCTGGATATTTTTACTAAGCTATTTTCACATCCGAGACGCGCAATCGCACTTCGAACATGGAAAAAAACTGAAAATTGGTCCTGACCTTTTCAAAAGATGGGGTCATAAAATGGTGTGCATTGGTTCAAGTTCAATAATATGAAGAGTAGTAAGGAGAAAGGGACCAAAGAACTGTCAATTTTGTTAAATCATTGTGAATATATGTTCCGCATTCCGCACTTACCTCGAGTCATGCCCACCCTTTTCTCTCTCCGTGTCTTCTTCGACTGTTTTCATTTCTCTCGCTGTGACTAAGATGACATCCTTTTCATCGCTTTTAACAGGTCGTAGCTAAAGAAGATTTGGCGATAACTTTTTTACTGCCTATTCGAGTATTGCAAGAGTATTTCTCACCTTCCAAAAGAATCCAGTGCAAGAGCGAAGCCCATCATAAATAAGGTTCGTCGCTTTCCTGAGCACTACTGAGAGGAACATGCCCAAATCAGCTACAGTAAGAAGAGTGAAAGGAACTCCAATTAACCCATATACAATACAGAACAAGCGGCCGTAAAATGTTTCTGGCGCAATGTGGCCGTACCCTGGAAATTTGTAGTTAGTCATACTATTCTGGTATTCTAGTTTATGTGGCTAGATTGTTTCTTCGATTTTAACTAGAATACCAGAATAGTATTCTAGTATTCTAGTTAAAATCGACAGAAGTTAGTTAGAATAACTACTGTTTTTCTTCTTGAACACTTATGTATATACAAAGGATAAAGTGTATAGTGCCTGGCGTTAATCAATCCGCTTGGGACGCGCCTGCACGTTCACTTCAATTCAGAATCGTTTGAGGTTTACGAACGTGTAACTGGTCTTTTAAAATGGCTTGCGGGGGCTAGCCGATGAGTCAAGACAGCGTTTTTATCCTCCCAGACAAGTCTGATACCAATTTATCGACCCCGAAGTGGTGAAAGGCTTGGTGAGCACTAGGACGGATTCGAACCTCTGATCAATCGTGCAGACAGCGGAACCTCTTACCGACTGGGCTACACCCGAACGTTCATCAATGAGCCGCACATTTTTCAGCGGTAATTTGTCATGTTTTTTTTTACTAATTTTCTAAGTTTTTTTTTTGTTTTTTTTTTGTGACAGGAAAGTTCTTTTGTACTCAATATATTCATTATCTCCAAATAATACTACACATATGGAATAGGAGAATGTTTCTATCGCCAATGCTAGATGTGCAGATGACCTGTGTTGAACTGGCTGAACTGAGTAGACTCTGCTCTGCCTGCACGTTTGCATTCAGTGCAGCCCCATGATATTCGAGTAAACTTGAAGCCAAATAGATTCATGGGAGTCGAGGTCCATAATCGTGTAGCGTCTTTTCAAACCTCAACAGCACACAGAATAGCCAAACTTCAAATGTTTCTTTTCTCGGTGACTTTGAGGAAAAAACCCTTCTTATCTAACCAGTCGTTCCTGACAAAGAAATCAAGTGTCCAGCTTCACTTTGGTTTTCACACACGTTTAGTTTCTTCTTCAGATCTACTCACCAATTGTAGTAATGACGGTGAATGCGAAGATAAGTGAATTCCCAAAAGACCATTTCTCCACGTCTGCTTTAATTTCCTGCTCCACTGTTGGAACTAAATCCTACATGTTCTGTAATAATTTTGAAGGAGCTTCAAGACAAGAAATCACAACATACCGTCAAGTTCCTTTACTTCTGACGTGACAGGCACAGAAGCTATCTCTAAATTTGGAGATAGGTTTAAATTTTGGTAGCAATTGTCAATACTGGCGATGGATAGATGCTCGAGCTCATGATCGTCACATTTCGTTTTCTCCATTATTTCTTCAAGAGCGTACATCAAGCAGTTGTGCACCTGGATAATAGAGGGCTATCATTAATCAAGTGATGAAAATCGGGGTAGTAGGGGCAAAGTGAAGCACGTGTGATGCTTCTGTTTGGAAACTTCAAGGATGTTCCGAAACCTTCTGATACAGAATAGGTCTTATTAGTCCTTCCTTCCTACCAGTATGCATTGCTAACCATAGAAATCACGTCCACGCCTAACCTTTCATTATACAGTAATAACGTAAGCCTTCCGGTATTATAATATAAAGAGTACAGTACCAGTTCCGCGAATAAGAGCCTGGCTGCTATTGATGCGTGTGAGCCTGACTGCGGTGGCCTTCTTATACTAAATGAAATCAGTAGTAGTAAATTGAGTATACGCCCTGGTTACATGTGAGTTATATAACTTGCTGTTATATGGGAGAAGTTACCCAGATATTGCAAGAATATGCTGTTGTCCAGCACGCTGTCAAAGCCCAACCTGAATAGGTCAAATATCTAGGGGAGCATGGAATCTTTGATTTAAAAAAACTCCCTGTTTCGTTGCGCTGGACTGCTGGATATTGTTAAAGGCATCACCCGACGAATCTGGGCTTGTGCGGGTTTCAGGTTGGTTATGCCTATGCAGGGTCGTAGACTATGGGGAAGAGGGTGATTCCGTCCATTTCTTCCTAATTGCGGTAAAAGACGGCCCGGAGGATGCGGCGCGTGCACAAGGGTGGCGCGCTCCAAACGAACCTCGAGGGTTCGAGGACGCTGTTTTCCACGAGGGAGCGTTCCTATTGGAGCGCGCCAGCCTTGTGCACGCGCCGCATCTTCCGGGCCTTTTTTTACGGCGATTAGGAAGAAATGAGCATCATTCCATCCATTTCTGCAATCTTTAGCCATCGGAAACCCATACCACCCAGATTCGTGGGGTGATGCGTTTAAGGCACTCAGATCACGAGATATGGAACAGCGATGCATGGATGGATTCTGAGCGAGCGACCGGAAACTACGTCAGGTAATAATACCAGCTCGCCGATAAAGTCAAGTAGTTCACTATAGTATAATTATAAAGTCTCCAGAACACTTCATTAATCGCCAAGATATAACATTTCTGGGACAAATATCTTTCAAAAAAGTTAGCTATTTCTGCAATACGTTTCATCTTTCTCTTTCGGTTCTTTCTTCCTACTCATCCTTTTATGCAACTGAGGAGAAGCTGCATTGCTCGTAAATTGCTACGAGATATTGCTACTCTGGTTGCATCCCATGATGTTATTTATATGCTGGTAAAACTAACAATTTTAGCCTCGTGGGAAGGATCCTGGAGGGAATTCTGGAACGATCAAACTAGAAAATACAACTACTAAGACTGCGCTGCTTTGCAGGATAAGGAAGAATTGAGTTTAAAGAACCATGACCTTAGTAGTTTTACAGGAGCAGCACCTTCTTACAGGGTCTCTGAGTTCAATTACGAGGAACACATAAGTCAAACTTGCGCAGATATATTTCGTCCGGACGGAATCTATTATGGGAGCTGGAATCTAGTCATTGGTAGAGAGTTTAGAATACTGCTTGAAAAGACGACAACCTCATTTTTAATGGGCAGTGGAGAGATCGAGATCGGTATCGAGAGATACTGCATACAAGCATAGCGTCTTTCTCACCCCTGGATCCATTGCGGCGATTTCGGAACCAAGGTAGACACGTGTGAAGACATCTCGTTCCTCTCCTTTCACATCTCGTCTGTTTTGTGCTCTCCTAAATGTGAGTTTCATCTGAACAGTGACCTTAGTTCATATGATTACAATAATGATTAATCACCAAACATATTGAAAAGTTTGGATTTAATAATTAAGATAGCAGATTTTGCTCGTTAAATGAATGCATATGCACGTATTCATCCCATTTTCCTTGCGGAATATCTGTACATAAATAAGGAAGAAATAAATAATATCTAAACCGAAGCACATCAGCATACATATGTAAGGGTTTATAGAAGGAATGAATAGAATCAAATTGCATTCCCTTAGATTTCGCCTCGAACTTTCCCCTCCATTTTCTGAACAATTCAATTCTATTACTTTCAAAAACAACGCGAAAGAATAAGGAGGAATGCAATTTGCATGTATACAAATAAAATAATCCATTTATCAGCCGCATATTTTTGGAAATACGCTTGAGACTATAAACTCTCACACTGGAGAATAATTTATTAAAACGGTGAGGATTCGAAAAATGAAAGATGTAATATAGCATGAAGAACACTTTCTAAAATGTTCTACGGTTTTCAAATGGAGTTGAATGTGGTGATAGTATTCAAATCTTCTAAGCGCTACACTGATTACAGAATGATCAGCAGCTACAGCTAATGATCTTAAGGCATTACCTCCCGAAATGGCAGGAACAAAAAAACGGAGAGCACCAAGAATAAACCTTTCTTATTAAACGTACTAAAAAAAAATGTCGAAGAAAATGAAAAAAACTTACACTCTCTCTGGAGATTCCAGTGTTAGCATTGTAACTGCACCAAACAGCGTATAGACACTTACACCAAGAATGAGAGCGATGTGCACAGCAACAGTCGATGCCTGAAAATTGAATTGAAAGGAGTCCTCACAAAATTAAACGAACATATCAAATAATTATGAGAAAACCTTCGTAACTATACCTCAGATAGTTGTGAACGCAGCTTCTCAACAAGAAACATGACTTTTGCATGTGAACGTACGGAGAAAAGGTGTAAGGATACTACTAGGGGGAGCAAGCTTTCGTCTTCGCCCCTAAGAGCAGAAGCACACACGCGTACCGGAAGTCTTTAGGAACGCAATAAAAAGCCAGCTTGGTGGACAATTAGAGACCAAGCTGTGCATCTATTGATCCTGCTGTTTCCAATTAGACTGAAACAGTCTTACCTCTTTTTTTTCATTTAACAGTACATATTCGCACACCACAAAATTAATGGTCCCCGAACGGATTGCAAAGAAGATATCACTGTGAAAATATATTTTAACGTTTAAGTCTTCATTCGAATGGGTCGATAAATTGGTACCAGACCTGTCTGGGAGGATAAAAGCACTGACTTGACACATCGGCTAGCCACCGCAAGTCATTGTATAGACCAGTCACACGTTTGTAAACCTCAAACGATTCAGAATTGAAGTGAACGTGGGGATGCATCCCAAGCGGATTGATTAATGCCAGGAACTTTTTCCTTTAAACTTTAATAAGTCTTACTTTGTTCAATTGTCACTTCCTATAAGTTTTTTATTCGCTTTTTTTATCTCTCGAGTCGTAAAGATGACTCTTTTTACCTTCAGTTAACCCTGTTCAGTGCCGATCAGTACGTTTCAGCCTCGAAACCACGACTCATTTCAGACAATGCTGTCTGGTGACCGATCAGAAGTTTCTTTATATTCTCACATGTGCTTCTCGTGGGCTTCATCGTAGTTCGCTCCGCTTCTGTTACATCAAAGTGCCTTTTCCTTTCTTATATCCCTTGTTCGCTTACCCCTACACTCTTCGGTAGTGTATGTAATTCCCATTGCTAGTGACGAGGCTGTTGTTAATGGTTTAACTACCCAAGTTTTGGTTAAATTGCCGATAAAGTAGGTAGTATCTCGGACAGCAACAACACAAGATGCTACGAATATTGCTGACTCCAACATATATTTTGTTTGTCCGACAGCATATTAACATAGCATATTAAAAAGAAAACATTATTGTGAAAGAAATGTTAGTTATATTGTAGCAGATAGTCTCTGACTACTTAGCTTCGTATTTACTTCCTCACTCTTAAGTTTTCTTCTATTGTCATTCAACAAAAACGGCAGTAGCGAGGGCTTGTTTTAAAGGCATCACACCATATAATCTGGAGTGTTGCGGATTTCAGGTGGGTTATGCCTATACGGGGTCGTAGATTGTGGGGAAGGTTAAACCCCCCCCCCATTTCTTCATGTATCAGTGGAAACGGGCAACCCCGGAACGCTGTTTCTTACGACGTGTTCAATTACAGCGTGCCACCCTTGCGCTGCCAGAGATATAGGTAGAAATGAGTGGAACCACCCACGTATTCATAATCTACGACCCGATTTAGGTAAAATCCATGGAAAATCCATACCACTCCAGATTCGTGGGGTTATGCCTTGAAGATATTTCTCAATTTGCAACATACACTGACATTAAAGCAGAAATTCAGAAGATGTGTACTAACGATAGCTCAGCTACAACTTCAAATGTTAAGAGTCGTTTAGAAACTGATTTTTCTATTACTATCAGCTGAAAGAGTAGAGAAAACAACGCAGAATAAATTAGCGAGACTACCAAATAATGTCAAATAGTCCCAGAATCACAAAATTTGAAGCAAATTCACTTGTAAACGCTCCTGCGGCGGGAAACGGATGACCAGGTCTGCACGTATGCTGTTCTCAAATTTTCCGTAATTTTTGAGCAGTTCTGCAAAATATTATCAAAAAAGAGCTAACTTTACTGGATTGCGTTGCACTGCGAAACAGGCAGAACTCACTTGTAATATTTCTATGGAAGCCACGACAAAATTGGCACTTTTTCTGGAACAACAAGAACCCTCAAAAGAGTTGTTTTCTTTTTAGATCTCTTCATAGTGGTTCGATCGAAATTTCTAATTGTTTCTTTTTTTTTGCAAACTTTTGGCAGCGCACTACTTTCCATTATTTAACAAGTCACATAGTGCTTCGAAAATACTTAAGCCTAGTCCAAGATAACGGTTCCTTGTAAAAAAAAGCGTCTAAACTGCAAAAAAAAATCTATGTGAAAACGAATATTGACATTGTTTCACACTACTCACAGTACTACATTGATTGCGAGTAAACGTTATATGAAGATATTCATCAAGTTCATTGTGGAATTCTTGGAAGTGGCCAAAATTAAATTTTGAAGTCCTTCAAAAGTGTTTTAATATATTTTTAACTCACAAAGGCCGGAATTTTGACACCAAAATATTTTAGGAAGTAACATATTAGTACAACAAAATATTCTCATCCAAAAAATGTTATAGTATCGTATCAAAAATACTACAATCGAAAACACATTAGAGACGTCCAATGGAGGATAGTGCGCATTGTAAAAGTTGTACGTAGAAACAACATGACGGAAAAATAAGGGTATGTGGATAATAACTACGTATTCACACATGCAGCTCATTGTTCTCTATCGAATTCGTGCTGTTCACCTGCTTTACCAGTTTAATCTACGGAAGACGAAAGATAGAGAATAATGACTTACGCGCTTCAACACGCCTTTCATTTTGGCGAGCTAACTTGTTTCAAGGATGGAACATTTGAACGCCCACGTGCTCTGAAAAGTAAAATAATGCAAATATGTATAATCCAACAAGCGAGGTAAGCGATGTCTCCAAGGAAAGCCGACAGATATGACAAATCGAGTAATGACTACTGTTTATGGGATTGAAGCCGAGGCAATATCATATATTATCGCTGCTAAAGAAGTATGTGCACAAAGAACTATGTTGTGAACGTCATGGGAATCATTTAGAGGGGGAACATGAGTCAGACAGAGTTTATTTATAATTATTCCGCTCTAATATTAAGCTTAGGATGCAAGGAAAATTCACACGATTAAAAGATCATCAGCAAAATCAGACTGATAGCAAACGTTAGCGTTAGTACGTCTCTGTATGCTTAGATTGGAAAAGCACTAAAGGTGACTAAGGTGACTAAAGGTCATATCGTTTTTCTGCGATGTGTTCATCTCAGCTGATGCACTTTTCGTGTTAGATATCGAGCCTATTTTCGCACCTGTTCGATCACTAAGTCCAGAGGTGTCACGGCGCATCGTCTGTGGCCTTCTGGCTCTATAAGCGATTCTTTTTTTCGTCTTCGCTTTCGGCTGAAAAAAGCCAAAAGCGAAGGCGAAAAAACAGAATCGCTCATAGAGCATTCTTCTCTTTTATGCTTTTCACGCGCGCAGTGCATGATGCAGCTCTCTGTTGCGCAGCGCCTACTTGAGAACGGCGACCTCTAAACAGCTATTAAGATCAGCTTTAGCAAAAAGGGGGATTTGTTCTCATGTTATGCGAACTAGACGGCAATAGCGAGACACCATCCTAATGATGACCATATATATGTGCTATCAGCCAAAAATAGCTGGAGTTCAGCCGGTAAGAGGTTTGGCTGTGACTGCACTATGAATGGCTCAAAATCATTCTAGTGCAAACCAACCTTTTCATCCTCTGGTGGTCGACAAATTGGTTTCAGACTTGTCTGGTAGGACAAAAAACACCGACTTGACACACAACGCAGACAGGCTCGGCTCCACAGGTCATTGTAAGGCTAGATACGCGTTCATAAATTCAAACTATTCTGAATTGAAATCAAACGCGCAAGTACATCTCAGCGAAATGCCGTGCACTTTCTCTTTTTTATCGTCCGCGAATTAGTTAAGAAAGCAATGTTGCAGTTTAAACGGGACATGGGGTCTGGAACGGCAAAGCTGCTGAAAAACCATGTTGCAGATCCTAACAATGAGTGGCCTCTATGCCCAAGTGCCGTGCACATTGATAAAAGCTAACTTCAAGCATAAAGCTTTGTCGTTTCAAATAACCAACGTAACTTTAAAGCAAAACTCATGATGGGTGTTGGAATTTCCTGTCCATTTAACATGGCCTGCGAGCTGCTCAAATATGTCATGGAGCCTTCTATCTACTACATAAACCTTTTAAATGATGTAGCGTCCTAGGCTGCCTTGCAACTGCTCACGCAATACCATACTTCATCAAACTTGTACGAGCTGACCACTAGGCAGATCATGATACTGATAAACGAGTGTGTAAAACGCTCATTCTCCTATGGTTGGGACAGTGTTACCGACGACTTGTAGGGCTTATAACGAGGCAAGGCAGGCACCCATTCGCGCCATTGTTTTCGAGCCTAAAATCGAAAAACCTCTACTGGATCGCAAACCACTGCTGTATTCTCGTTACATAGATGATTGTTGTGTCATTTGCACAGCACTGCAGAATTGACCTGTACGAATGTTCTCGACCAGATGCGCCCGCACAATGAGTTCACAAAGCAGAAACCTAAAGCGACCTAAGTGGCGTTCTAAGATTGCTCATCTATTTGTGAAATGGGACATGGAAGGCCGAGTGGTATCGAAAATCTAATGACAAAAACATCTTGGTCAGCCATGGACTTGTGTGAGATCAAAGCTTTCCACCCTACTCTGAGCACTTCGTAATCAGAGAGAGCTCTGGAATAGAAGTAAAAGTCACGATAGCGTCCTTCGAGGTATCACAGCACGAAGACCACTAGAAAAGTTTCCGATAACCTCAAAAAGTGCAAAAATGAACACAATGTGTGAGTGAATTGCGATCACAAACAAATTACTCCCATATCAGGACTTCAGTGGATTTTGATCTGCGAGGCGGCCCATTAGGTCCCTTATGGAACCATTCTGACTTACAGGTGTATCACGAGATGGTCTGCCACGTTACCACGTTTGGCGAGCTTTAGCCGACGTGTTGTTCTGTGAAATTGCAAACAGTCTGAATATTATTAATATAGTGTGATGAAGTGTTTGGAGGCGATAGATCACTGATAACTTCGATTTTCCGAGTTCTGACGAAGCACAATACTGAAACGTTAGCTGCTAATAAAGGAAGAGTGATTCCAATCTTGGCTACAGGTCAAGCAAATCAATAAAAAGCCAATTAACGTTAAATGAGTGCCGTGAATGAGTAAGTGACGTTGCAAAAAAATGTGGAATTTCGATTGCACTTCTTCCCATATAAATTAGGTTCTGATTTGTTAGAATGAATGGTGAGTTACATGTTGAAAAATAATGTCAAAGTAAAGATGGAACTCCCTAGACTATTTCGGACGCATTCGCAGTAATTACAAGAGAGTGACTTTGCTAGCGTAATTTCGGCCTCGAACGGCATCAGTTCAATCACCTCTGAAGACAAGAAAACCTGACAAGAATTTTTAGTCATTAAAAGGTTAGCACATGGACAAAAATCTGCGTCGTTTATCATCAGCATGCATTCCGTCACAATTTCTCTAAATCCTCTTCCAGAAAATTCTGATTGTGTAAATATTTCCTATCTACATAAAGTGGTCTAACTAAGCAGAATTTCTTTGCTCAATACTAGATAATGTTCCAAGCCAGCTGCAGTCTGTGGATTCTCTTCATCTTCTTCACGATACTTCACTACTTAATAAGCCTAAGGTGGCTGGTAGTCCATCCGGATGGCTGTAGAGGTGGAGTTTGAGAATTTTCTGAAGGGAAATGGTTCTACCGATCATAGTGTTTTATTTCTAAGATTGTGTCCAAACACGTATTTGTGGGATTTTTTAGGAGTTTAAACGTCGAAACAATATAAAGTCTTTCCAGCGTAGGCTTAAGTTGACTCAGTTGACTTCTCGTAGCATGGGAGATATTAGGAACGAATTCAACTTCCACGCTAATCAATAAAGCCACTGGATCATTGACAAGGAGTGATTGATTTTGTGGCTGATCAGAGTTGAAGTAGTCTTTTAGAATAACAGACAAAAGGTGGAAATACTGAGAAGAAACCAGCAGAGTTGGTGGTGTATAAAACTTAGCTGAAATGTGGTTGCCATTCAAGGTAGTAGCAGAAGCTCTGGAAAGCAAAACTGAATTAAAAGTAAATTTATGGGTTCTTCAATGGTTATGAGTGATGAATGGTGTCTTTTTGGTAATTGACTACGAGAACTCAATATCCAAGCATTGTTTTGTTTAAAAAGTCTGTTCAAAAAGAAGGTATCAAGTGCACATGTTCGACGTTCAAGAAGCAAACTTTCTCTAAATTCCAACGAATCTTATTCACGGATACATAAGAAGATTCACATGCAGACGGCAAGGAACACCCAGGAGGATATAGATCGTTGAAGAGTGATGACTCACATGTCCGTATCTATACCTATTATGAAAATAAATAACTGCAAACATTCTTCCACCACAAACATATATTTTTCCAATCACGCACCCACAGTAATGCACAGAACATTCAACTCGCTCTATGCAACAATGGTCGTTAATCTCGACATCTTCATAATTCTCACGAGACTCTTTAGATATGAGTTTGGAGTGCACTCGGACTATCCCAAGGAATCCCGTTTGCCAGCGCTTGGAACTACCTTAGAAGTTTCAATGACCTTTTTTCCGCCACTGTCTAAGTCTCCGTATACTGCAACATCGCATGGATTGAAAAGGAGAGCGGTGGCAAAAGATGGATGAATGGTAGTGGAATTTGCTCAGAATCAAAAAGGCTTCTTAACCGCAGCTAACGCTTGAGAGTGATCTGATAAATTGTTAAATAACAATAATATTTACTGCTTTTGTATGGTCCGGTGAATAGATAAATAATAATTATGAATAGTGCTTTAGAAAGGTGAAAGGATGGAAATGGATGAGAATAGAATGCACCTCTAAGCGGTATGAATGGAAAGTTGCTAGAGACCTAATTATGGTATGCAACTGGCTAACTTATTTCACAAAATGATGCTTTCTAAAAAAATTCTAACAAACACTTTCCGAACTTTGCAACTTATAAAGATATAGAATGTGTACCCAAAGAGAAAAGTCAGTGTGGTTCTGCACTTGCACTACCTACGTAGACAAAAACGCTTGAACCTTTCCAACAAACTTTCCAGAAATCAGTAAACTTTTACAAGCGCCTTCTAAAAGCAGCAAATACATTAGTTTCCATATTTTTACAGTTTTCCTTTTTAAGCGCATCTTATACAGCATTTCCCATAAGGATATCTTTTCATCTTATTCAGTGCATTCATTTCTTCATTTTTTTAAAGACTCAGTTTCATCTTTTATCACTGCAAATATGCAATTCTACTCGTTTTTGGCCATTACAGTGAAAAAGTATAGAAATGAAGGATGCTCTTTATAAGATAATGAAGAGACGGAATTACTCGTTGTTGGTTCTCATTTCACATTAATTATCTAAAGAGAACATGCGGTTAGCACAGTGGTCCACCAACGCAGCAATGCGGCTCCATTGAAGGGCTCCGGATATCAATCAGGAAGTCCATCGATGACAGCAACTCCCCTTCACCCGATTATGAGGCGAGCAATGCTGAGAAAATCACTCGGACATGCACAGCAAATCATGTTAACAGAACGAGTGAGGGTGAGGGCCACCTTGAAAAGCACTTGAAAAAATGATTGAAGGTCCTGTAACTGCGAAACAAGTTCTGATGAGCAATAGATGACCTCAAATTAAGCTCTTTGGAGGGATCCATTTCGCTTGTAGTACCTCTCCAGCTTGGTTCAGAAGGAAAAAGAGCAGACTAATCTTTAAGAAGTTTTTGAGGGCGAATTTTTGGTGTTATAAAATCATGGTGGTGGGTCGGGATCGGAGCGGTTTGCAAATATCACTGCTGAACCTTTCCTGAGTACGACTTTCAGAATAAAGCTCGCCAGCTAATTTTCGAATAGGTCAGGTTTTGAATGGAATGCGAATATTCAGCACCACAGCAGCGGAGCTCAATCAATCAGAATTCAATCAAATTCAATAGAATTGTCACATTATGTCAATTGCTATGCTCTCGAATGTTAACTCACCTCACACCGGATAAAATTCAATCTCATTACTCAGAGGAAGAAATGTCAACAAAACGCATTTCTGCTTTACTTCATCAATAAAAAACCATCTAAGGAAACACTCACTAATCTTCCCTAAAATAGACGTTTAAAAAAATAAAACTTTTCATTGCATTGCTATTGGTGGTGTCAAAAAGTTTGAGGTAAAGTGACAATCTAAGCTTCAATTAATTGCCCTCCTTTTTTTAATTTAAGAGTAATTATCCGAACCATAGAACGAGATGTCACTAGGTGCATTGAATTCAATGCATCTGACAATCACAGTCAAAATCAAAATCAAAATATTACTAGAAATGCAACTCCGTGTGATTGCTGAATAGCTCTGTTTCAAAGCCAATGAACTCGACGGTGGCGCTGACGCAGACCTCAGTTCGCGCATTCAAGAATTTCTCAGGCTTATCAGAACAAACCGAGTAGTGTAAAGAATAAGCATGCTTATGTAGTATAGGTCCAGCACTGTCCCCTTGTCTCAGAATGCTTGCCAGCCTACCATTCGAGAAGTGGATTAGTTCAGACTTTGATTTTTTGTAAAACTTCTTACCTTTTTTTTATTAACAATCATGTATCAATCATGTATTTTGTCTCACAGTCACAGCACAAACATTCCCAAAATTCTTTGAAGAACGATATGGTTTTTTTTAAAAATTTTTTTGGAAAAAAATTAAAATTTAAATTTTTAAGATTATTTTGTCGAAGGATAGTCAGCTATCAAGGATTTTTTTTATAGGAAAAGGAATTTTTTTGGGGGGAAAAAAAAATGTAATAAAAAGAAAAAATGTTCTTGAATCATTATCAGATCATGCTCTCAAACCATCTTTTATTCAACCTGACCCCCGCTGCGTGAAGCGACTGGTGAAGTACACAGCATTCTGTGTACTTGCTAATCAACTCCACTATGCAATGATTTCCTTAAGGAATAGTCTTCTAACTTCTGCAATCTTTTCTGAAGATTGTGTTTCTCCTTACTCAATGAAACTAATAGTTTGATAGTGTCATTAAGGACTACCTACCTGCGAAAAATAAAGCTAAAGCAGAGCTCTAGAGTAAACATCTGTACTCGACGACCCAAAGGAATGCTAGAAAACTTATATTTAGCCGTGTTTTGGAGATCAAAACGATGATCGTCAACGTCAAGATATGAACTCATACTATCAGGGAAATTATAAGAAGTTTGGGATGCAAGCTAAAGTTATCGTGTTCGAACAGCTGATGTGATACATAGGAATAAACCGGTTAGCTGCTGAATTGGAACAGATTGGCATCGCCTATATGTGGTGGGTATAACTTTGACGAAGTCCAGAAAATCCTAGAGAGGCCAAAAACAACAAAATGACCCTAAATTAGGACCTTGAACAAGAGATTCACGCAAAACTTCTGATTCACGATTTTCTGATTCAAGTGAGTTCTGGTATTTTATGGAAAAATAAACACATTATAATATAAGAGAGTAAGAGCGACTCTATTCTAGACGATAAATTACAAAACAGTCTTTGTTCTACGAGAAGTGCGTTCGAAAAAAGGGAGAGAACTGCTCAGTGAGAATCAAGGATTAAATGGGGCAAAGCTTTCATAGTGTTTAGATGTAAATGTATTACTTCACAGTAGTAAACGAAAACAAGCTGGAGAAACCGCTGCTTCCGCGGAACATGTTTTGGTGAAAAGCCTAGAGTCCATCTAAATAGCGTTTTCCAGCTCATTTAACAGTGAACCTCTTAGAGCCGATGAATGGCCAAAAATGAGAATGGGTGAGAAGAAAAGTACAGGATAGAGTACAAACAAGATGTCCGTAATGGCCATGAGTGAGGAGGAACTTCTTGGCTACACAATTAAATTTGAAGGGTATCATCATTGTTGATTTTGGCACTACCAACTTCTTCATCTACATACTTTTTGCTGCAAAAAAAAACAATCTCAGCATCTTGAAGATATGTGCACGTACTCAACCTGAGGTGGTAAAAATTGCAGTCCAAATATTTTAACTCTTCAAGAAGTCATTTTACTAAGTACGGCAGCTGCTGGTTCGTTGATAGGGAGTTGTGAGTGTTGGAGGTTGGTAGGTGAGCAACGAAACCTTAAAAAGAGACAGCAACATAATTATTCCTTCAGAACTCATAAAAACTGTAGCAGCATCCGATTCGACACGCACGCGTGCATAAGTGCGTACCTATGCATGTACAGGGTACGTATGTACAACAACACGCACATACTCAAATAAATGAATAAATATGAAACTATTTCGAAAAAAAACTAATAACTAATTGGACAAAATATTACATAGGGTGAGAAAGTGGCTGGACGAGATTTTGTGAATAAGCAGACCTTTAAAATAAACTTTTTAGTAAAGTAAACAAGACGGAGCTCCCTTCTTTTTTGAATACATTCGAAGGCATCAAAATACGACCGCTAAGGGTACTTGAATTTAAGTGTTGGGTTGAGAAATAGGTCAAGAGCGTTTCTTTTTTGTTCGGAATGAAAAATGCATATTGAAATAACGAGCAGTAGCAAAAGTTATATATCACTTGGTAGAACATTTTTCCTCTTTAAAAAACTAACGCTTTCCAAGTACTTTTTTATGAACTCATATTATGTGTACTTCTATTCTCATGTGTATTTCACTCCAATATTTTCATTCATTTCATTTTCTTTTCATTTCAAATTTTCACTTTTCTACTTCCTTTGTTTTCTCCACTCCATCGGATTGTAAGAGAAGTTTCGTTGTAACGATCTCGACTTCATTCCAATTCCGGAGGGCAAATAATGAAATTAAAACGAAATCTATTGAAACATCAAGTACAGCACAGACGAATGTGGATAGAACTATACATATAGGTAGGCAAAGTCCACTTTTATGATCTTTATCTTCAATTTCAAAAAAAAATTACTGTTATACGAGCATAGAATTCTCTTCTGTACTTATTTCCTTGCTTTGAAATGCAGTATTCAATGCGAAATAACAGCACAGGCTCGGTCTGCGATGAAAATAACACGACATAGAACTTTTCAAAATATTTTCTGATGAGCACCTTTCTTTTGAAAAAATCAGCTTGTTACTATTATAGAATTTTCAATAAATCGGAAAAAATAAGCTTTTTGTAAAACCACATGAGAAGTTTTGGGAGAACTGACGTTCTAGAGGAATATTGTTCTGGAAGCATGGCATTCTCCTCTGTGATATACGACAGAAAAGAATGCCGTGCTTCTAGAGCAGCAATAGCTACAGCAATAGCACGGTCTATGGCCTAGTGCATCTGCCACGGCGGCTTGAATATCCTTCCATAGAGAATGATGAGTTGTGTGGTAAAAATCTGGATAATACAGAATTTTTCGGAAATAAAATTATTCAGTAGGTTTCCTTCACCAGAAAAAAAACCATCTGCTTCATATCTGATGAAATTCTCGATGAGTCGCGAAAGATAAGCTCTTTGTAAAACCACGCCGAAATTTTCAAAGCTGACAGCAGCTGGAACATGTTATAAGAAAATCGAGACACCTCATAGGTCCGAAACCGTTCTACGAAGTGATATGTCAACAGAAGGCACCCTCATATGAGAACGATTTACGAACTTTCAAAAATCACATTAAATAATGTAATTGCTGTAATTGCTGTAATTTTAGCTGTGAGAGGGAGAAAATCAAGCTAAAAAATAAAAAAAGGGGTCTCACAACAAAGTTTTCTTACAGTTCTTGTAGGAAGTTTTTTTTTAGCTACTGACGCCAATCTTTTCTGAAGTTGAAGCATATTTCTCCAGTCAATTGTTATGACCTGTAGATGTGAGAGGTATCAAAATGACTGGGCAATAACCTGCACATTGCGAGCATGTAATATGTAACCATACGAGTTATAGTATATAACAATACGAGTATGTAGTGTGGGGCTGAGTATACGAATCCGACTGCTACCTGCTCGCGGTGGCGCTGCTCGTGCTTAAAGGCAACATCCCACGAATCTGAGGTGGTACGGATTTCAGGTGGTGTGTGTATGTGTGTGTGTATGTGTATGTGTATGTGTATGTGTATGTGTATGTGTATGTGTATGTGTATGTGTATGTGTATGTGTCTGTGTATGTGTATGTGTATGTGTGTGTGTATGTGTATGTGATGTGTGTGTATGTGATGTGTGTGTGTCACGAAAATACTCCATAATGATGCAAAACTCTGCACCAGTGAGGTGCTGAACCATCGCCATACACCTGATAGGCCAGCACTCTACCTTTTATCCATTGTCCTAAGTTGTATAGAGATCGATGTTAGCTTTGATAAGGCGAGATAGTTTGTTTCATATGTCAGTGAGGGCAAATAAACTTTTATGTTAATGTATACTTCAAAATTTGCGAACTATCATGCTATATAATAACGGACTTATTCTGGCATGTGTGTGTCTCAGTCAAGAAATTCCAAAAGAGAGGGAGACAGATAGTATGGCGTCGGTTTTGTGCGCTGGAGCCTCAATGCGGTAAAATTGGGTGAGACGGGTCCTAGTTCGACGAATTCGTGCCCCCGAGCCGGATAGCTGTAAAATGGAGCGGGACGGGTCCCACGGGAATGGTGCGCCGGTGCGAGGAAGCTATAGAGCGGGGAGAGACGGGTTCCACTGCGTCGGATTGGTGCGCGGGAGCCCCAAGGCGGTAGAATGGTTTTTTCGCATTTCCCAGCATGTCTCCTGATGCTGCTAACATCCTTTCTTCAAAAAGAGGAAACAGGCGTGCGAACGGCTGCTTAAATACAATACATAGTAGTCAACAGTTTACGCGATCTGACCTAGAACGTTATTTTTATTACTACGATAGTGATATTCACGTCACTCCATGTTAGCACATCATTCTTTGCTAATAGTTGAGGAGACTCATACTTCAAATAATGTTTCCAAGTTGTGGAGGTTTGAGAGAAACACAGATGTAAAATTAAGCTGGATTGCTCTGGAAATATGGAACTGAGCGTTTAGAGAAAAACTGTAAAATCTTTCATCTATGCTTAAACTTTCGAGCAAAAAAATTGAAGAAAGCGTTGATAGAAAGAAAACAACTCTAATTTTACAAAAAAATGTGGCTACTGTTATTTTTTATTGATCGGTGAAGGCGAGCGAAGCGAACACCAGAAAAAGCTTGAAGTCCAGCTTTAGCCGGACGTTCAGGCTGGTTATCTATATTAGCGTAGGGGGTGATTTATATTAGTCGCTGTAGCATTTCAGATAGTTTTTTTTTTCTTTGGCCCACTCCAAAAAAAAACCTATTTTTGGAACCAATCTACTTTCTTGAAGAACAAGAATCTCTAAGGAAAACATCAAAAAGACAAAATCATTTGAGCACACCGGAATTTCGTCTAAGCTAACGGATTTTGTCTTTATCTTTTTTCATGAAGACTCATACAAAGACATGCTTTTAGGATATGAAAGGTGCCGACGTGGAAATGGCACTGCGAATCGCTATAGGAACAGTCAAAATTGGCTGTCGAAAAACTCAGTGGAAGACTGAATTATTGGAAGGAGAAGTATTAGTATCAAAAGGAGAATCACTCTTAGTACAACACATGGTGTGACTGGCAACGATCTGAACGTCCAACTAATTTCAACCAATTCTGTTTGTAAATATAGTTCCACGTTAATTCTATGAATAAGAGCAGAGTACTCGAGTCAGGAGTGGGTGAGTACAGTTCACCAGCATCTTGTCGATGCCAGGTGTTGGAATGAAATACGCACATTTCCCACCTACAGTCTGTTCAAAAGATCTCTGCCGCTCGTCGTGTACTGTGCGATTTTGAAGAAAAGCGATAAGAATCAACAACGTTCGGGCAGAGGAGCATAGAGTACGCCTGTGCTCAGCCGCCTGAGTGAGTCACTCTCCATAAGCTCACAGTATATTTTGAACGGCTTGCACGTTACGTATGGTAAAGTCAAAACGACATGAAGCACGGTGCAGTTGCGTAAGTGCTTGCACTCGAAGCGGTGCCGTGGAGCGTAGCGGTACGGATCGAGTGAAGATCCATCGTTCATTGCTGCAGTTCGCGATGGTCCCACCTCGATTCCAACCGCTATCTCGACAGCGCCGCCACGAGCGTAACCGCCTACGCGGCAATCTTTATGTCGTTTTGACCCGATTATACGTTTTGCTTGCACGATGTGTGAGCAAAACTAGTTGATCAAAAATTTAGGGGGACTGTAGACGGACCGGACGTTGAAATGGAAGATTTGGTTAGAATACGCGTCTTTTGACGTTTTTGAGGGACTCCATGTGCATAACTACAATCAGTGTCTCCTAGAAGGTAATTTCATAGTGAAAGGCTGGAAATGCTTCTCCTTATACAAACCATTTCTAGTGGAATGGTCGGGATATTCGTGACGGTCAATCTGCTACAGCAAAACTGTCACGAAGATTGGAGAGAAAGTGGGAAGAAGTTGTTCAAATGAACAATCCACCAAAGTCTATGAATGTCTCTAGATATATGCTGAGCAAACCCTTAACGCACGTACAGTGACAAAATTGAACTTCAACTTTGTTATATTCAGGTATAGTCTGGTTACCCTATTGTGGTTGTGCCACGAGGAACGGATCGGTATGAAACAACTTGATGTCGGGATCCTTCCTGAACCAACAAACAGTCTAATAAAACATGTGTTACAACGTTAAGTTAGGGTTGATGGTTAGACCTCAAAATTTCTAAAAATAATAGAACTGGCATTTTTTATTTAAAAAAAAGAGAACAAAAACTTCCCTCAACCCGTGCATTTGGTAGAAGGAAAGGTACAACAAAATGATAGTTGTTATTAGTATTTGAAGCAACAAACACCAGAATTTTTATAGTAGTAAGAGAATGAACTTTTTCAGCAGATAGTTCAACTAATTGATAAAGACAACGAGCCTTGTTTCGGTTGAAACACAGAACATGATGCCAAGAATTTGAGCGCGGGTGATGCAAAAAGTCCCTAGCTGGAAAATGGCTGATTGGACGGGACACAGTCGCCATCTAATGCTCACGGCAGTAATTTCATATGCATGAAGAACCTCCCGAAACCCAGGAACGATAAATTAACCTAGACAGAGACCATTTTTCATCATTAAACTCACATCTAATACACACACGCAAAGCTTGGATATTAAGTGCAACTGTAGCTTCATAAACTGAATGAGTGTCTGGGAAAAGACGAACAAGAAAGAAAAGATGTGCAAGAAAAATTACGAGAAATCCTAAAGGGGAGCATTCACTCTCGAAACAGTAAGTAAGTTAACTGTGACTTCTGAACAAGTTTTGGGAACGTTAAGCAAAATTTACTTAATGCAACTAAAAAAATCGAAAAATAAGCGCTGATCCTCCTCCTATAAAGACATGAACAGGATGATCTTTATGAATTGAAGTGATGTTATGCTTGCGAAGGCAAGAAGCAGCAGGACTGTAGTGACGATATTTTGTGCTTTCAACTCAAATTCACTTGTTCTGACGGAGGAAGCTTTTGTTGATTTTCAGTTTATCTGACAGTTTGAGTGAGTTTTTACGGTTTAGGTCATTTACTCAGAAAGAAACTTCACATTACGGCTCACGCAACATGCAATGAACATCGGTGAAAAAACTATCGTGGTGGTGTTTCTGAACACCAGAGCTTATCGCGTACGCTTTTCCGACCAAGGATCTTCGCAGAGAAACACGAGGCTCTAGTCGTAATTCGAGTACTTGATGCGACGTAGGCGAATGAATGGAGACCTCACTAATCAAATTTCATCGAAATCATTCTCGAGAAAGAGCGACATTGTTCGACTTGGAGGACCATTAAAAGAATGGTAAAAAGGGACACAAAAGTCATCTAGTTCTGTTCAATTCAATGTAGAAGCTCCATATATCTTTGGAAAATGTAAAAAGCGCATCTTTGCGGCGACTTACGAACACATCCTTGTTCTCCACAGTCTGTGGATAATCCAGTTATTTTTTTTTTCATTTTAGACCTCTCGAAACGAATGCTGAGATCAGAAAATGAGAGGGATCTGTGTCGTTGATGAAACCTGGGTGTTTTAATCCAGACTATTAAAGTAAAGAAAAGAACTGAATCTGAAATTCTTACGCAGTAAGAACAAAATCTAATAGATTATCTGGAATAAAATCGAGAAGAAACTTAAATTAGTTCCAGTAGAGAAGCCATACGAAAAGAGTAGTGGTCGTTCTCAAGAGTTTCACGTCCAGGAAAGTGAATAATTGTATGTTTTTTTTCTGCCACCTTTTATCTGATCCTTCACAAGGATCGATATGCAATGAGAGTGCTGGAGAAATTAAGACAGAATTTCCAACCAACGAAATAGTGCATAGCGCATAATAAATCTGAAAATCTCATCTTGCTTGAGGACGCAAGACATCATCAAGTCTATGCATCGAAATTACGCATTCCACACTAAATGCGGTCTAGAATCCCTCCTAAATGGGCGCAGTTTTATGACGCACAGACGGCCAAAGAAAAACTAAGTATTGGAGGTTAGAACTGATTGGTACTCTTTCTTTGCTTCCGAAGTTGATTTGCTCCAAACGGGGCTGAATTTCAATAAAAACAAATCCCTCTACTTTCCACTACTCTTAGCCACCTCTCGGAGCAAAACCACTCCATAACGGCGGTGTCTTGAAAGAGATGCTTTTATCTGCTTCCTCTCCATCTTCGGAGATCTTGAAGAGTGCCCGCCAAAATATGGGAGCATTAGTACGTCTCCATAAAAATCCGATGCGCTCACAAGTGTTCATAAGAAACGAAGTGTTTTAATAAGAAGTGGAATATATGTTAAAGGCAGCAAATTGCGAAATAAACGTAATCGGGAAACTTCTGGGGAAATATAGAGTTCAGGGTGTAGATCGCGAGCATAAGAGTGGTCTCACTCAATTCTCCAGAAAAACGGGAAGTGTTTGCTCCTACGAGGTACATTAGAACGCATCCTTCCGTACACGGTAACCTCAGCACCCATTTCCGACCGGTCACTCGCGGACGCGGCACGTGCACTAAAGCTTTCAGGTGCCTCGTAGGAACAAACACCGTTTCTCACGTCTTTTTTCAGGACGAATATGAGGAATCGAGCGCGGCAGCATTCACAATCGTAACTCACACCATGAATTCTACATTTTCCCCACAGTTTTCCCACCTGCATTAGTTCCGTCAGCTGCCTTTGAAGGAAAGGATGAACTTGAAAGGACATTACAAATTAAAACTTCCTCAGAATGCTAGGCAATTTAAAGTTTTTTTGTATTTTATGTACTATGATATTTAAGTGAATTATTTTATTGTTTACGTTAATAAAAAAAGTAAAAACAACACCTAATTATTTACTCTGGCAAAAGCGAGAGTAAATCTTTCCCCTTTTGCTGCCTTTGAAGGAAAGGATGAACTTGAAAGTGTGCAATTACACAAATTACAAAACTTCCTCAAGAATGCTGATGGCAATTGTCAGAGAAAAGACTTTTTTGTTTGTATCTTCTCATTTTCAGATGTACTATGATATTTAAAGTCGAAATTAATTTCTTTATTGTTTCACACGTTAATAAAAAAAAGTCAGGAAGATGACGATCATGACGCCAACCTACATTTAGAGACCAGTATCCCTGTTTACTCTGGCAGTAGCGATGCGCCTCCGATTGGGACTGAGCAGCTTCCAGCTGCATGGGTGAGTACTTTTGAGCGATAATTCTACTCGTCCTTGTGAGGATTAGACAATATTTTTCAGTTGCGCAGTAAAATTTCTTCCACAAGACTCCTACATCCGCAGTTGCTGCTGTCTTGTTTAAAAAGGATATAGCTCGAATAGTTGGGACCGGGAGACTGAGGGTAATCAAAGGTGATACCTGCGGTTAAGTGTGAGTAAATCTTCTGAATGAAGATGTTTTCGCGTTCAAGTTTATCATATCAAGGGGATCAGGAGCCGTCACCAACCAGCCTGGATTTTGGGATTTGTAGCCATGTTTTGCATTTTCTATGATAAAGTAACTTAATGGGAGATGGAGATCATAAGCGGTACCCCGTCCCCGGATCCCCCTGTAGGTTGACTTTATAAATGTTAAAATAAGAGGTGTTCTGCGTTTTCTATATGAAACTCACAAATTACACGAGAAACTCTAGTCACTAGTAGAAAAGACCAAATATCGACTTCTACGAGCGTTGCCTTCAAACCGATTTGAGTTGGAACTATTGGAGAAAATTGAAAAGTTTTTTTTCTCCTAAATTAAATCTCGCGCTAATTTCAACGGAAGGTCACGAATTTTCGAGAAAATGACAGAGATAAAAGCCTATTGTTGAGTCTCATTATGAAAGCAAAACATTCTCAATTCCTCACTCACCACAATGGAAAATGGAAAATTCACCTCCTCCTAAATGATGCCATGCGAACAGGAAGTAACCGATAGGGATTCTTCGGCAAAGAAAAAGTGAGTGCATCTTCTAAGTAGATGGCGATCACAAATTACGAACTTACGAGGGCGGCGCATTCATGAAAGGAGATGGAATGACGGCTGTAAATGTCTGAGTAGAAAATAGCTAGACTATTAACGTCAGCAAAACGTTATGCAAAATTCCGTTATTTCTCCCTCTCCAACCAATTGAACAAGAAAAATGCTCTAAAATTGAACAGAAAACTGATAAGTACTTGCTCTCTACACCACTCATGGATGTATGAATGAAATTGTTCCACTTTACTCCGAGCGATACTTTCGTAGCAGCTGTATCAAATGCTCAACAAAAATGTGAAGAAAATAGTCAAAATCCTAAATAGGGGTCGAAAAGGACGAGTCTTCTAAGAATTACTTAATTTTTTTTTCGAATGTTTCGAATTGGTTGGGAGCACATGCCATAAAGTCTATAGGAGGGTCCACACGAAGTGTGAAGGGCTATGAAAACATCAGAATTGTGGTGATTTTTGAGCCAAAGAAACGGATAAGAACACTGACAGGACCTTACTGCAAAATTGGGCGCCAGACCACGGCGCAAAGAAGACACTGAGTGGTGTGAGAGCAACCTTCGGATTTCTGGAAGAAAGTGTTCGGCCGTCAAACTCGACGGGTCTCAATCTTCTGGATTTTCTTGTCTGGTCGAATTTAGAGCAAAAAGTCTGGTCTTTCAAAGGCAGCATACCACGGATCTGAGGTGGTGCGGATTTCAAGTGGAGTATCCGTACACGGGGCGTAGATTATGGAGACGGTAGTTCCGCTCATCTCTGCCTGCATCACTGCAAACAGCCGCCTTCCCAATACTGTTTTGTACAACGCCATCTATTGCAACGCTCCACCCCTTGCGCCGCCTCCGCCCTGCGATTCGTCGAAAGTCAATTCGGACTGCCCCGATAGGCGGTAAGGGACGCTACAAGGGTGGCGCGTGCAAGGGTGGCGCGTGCAAGGGTGGCGCGCTGAAATAGAAGGCATCGTACAAAACAGCATTCAGGGGTTGGCTGCTTGCAGTGATTCAGGGAGAGATGAGCGGCACCACCACGGTATCCATAATCTACGACCCCGTATACGGATACTCCACCTGAAATCCGTACCACCACAGATTCGTGGTACGCTGCCTTTAACTCATCTCAATCTCATCTCACATCCAAAATGTAACGACAACTGCATTCTTTTTGACGGATGTTAGCGCATGTTGAATACCCATTTATTTTTATTTTACTTTTTTAATTTTTTTTACTTTCAAAGTTGTTTTCTCCAGGTCTGTAAACGATTTCTGCGCTTCGATAAAATTGGTCAGCAGTCGTTCCACCAAACCGGTGAGCAAAGTTGTAAGACAGTTTTCTACGAAATGAAGATGAACAATCATCGGCGATGGGTTCGCAGTCTTTTTATAACCATACATACTGTAGATGTCCGGGTAACGCTGAACTTTCATAGTTCTACTGATGATCGCTTCCCTCAATCAGGAAAAATATAAAGTAGAAGGACTTCACGGTCTCTACCATGGAATCGAGACTGTTTTTTTATTAACAAGCTTTATTCTTGTTTTTCTGACACTTTAAGGGAAGTGAAGGATTACACAGTCTTTCGGCCAAAAGATTCAGCACCGGATTTTAGAAATGGTCACTGATTCATCTTCGCTTAATACCACTAAAATCTGAGTTTTTTCCGAAGTAATAGACAAGGCCCCCCATTTATTTTCTTCAACAACCGGGATGGACAGGGATAAAAATAATCATCTTATAGTGATAAGGAAAAATATCATACATTTAATTACTGCTGATTGAACGACTACATATGTATGTATGTATCTATTTGTGCATACCCACTTATAAAAACAAAACAAACAAACACAATGAAAGGTACAGGGAAATAGAAACAAGGAGACGTGCATTTGAGTGAAGCACCACACAGTCACTACAGCCATGATACTATTTTCAAGAATTCATTTTTTTTACGATTTCGTGCGAAATTATTGTGTGACGCTGGTACCACCGACAAGTGTTACCAGCTCCTGGCACAGACGCATCATCCTGATATTAGTGAACTGATCTGATGACATCCTTCGGTGTCACGCTGCCGGGCATCTATTGTCGTAGGACTCGCCTCCACACGTCTCTCTGCCGTCGATTCATGGAACTGCCTCCGCGAACCTTGTGCCTAGACTGACTCGTACTTTCCGTGTGTGGTACAGACGTTCATGCATGGTGATGTGCCTGTCGACATTTCCGCACGTCTTTCCGGCCAGAAACTTCCAATCAAACGACTACAAAGTGAGAGCAAAACGATTTGGAGTTGCTGCGAACAAATATGCTCCGTCAGTCCAAATCCGGAAGCACGTGATTTTCGCACCTAAAGGTGAGCTATTGTCGGATAAAAACGACATGAAGCATGGTTGCGCAGGCGGTCCTGCTGGAACAACGCGGTTTCTGACCGTTCGCAGACGGCTTGCAAGCGGCTTGCTCGCAATTTGCAAAATTTTGCCAAGTGACGATATTGGTCGCAATTTTTCTTGGTTCTGATTCTTTTCTCTTTTCTTTCTGACCTTTTCGTCTTTTATGTACTTTTCCCGCATTTTTGTATTTTCTTTATTTGGTATGTATTTTCTTTTATTATAGAGATCTATAATGCATCTGTATTGCTCTTAAGTTATTGCATTGCATTTGCTCATGCTATGCCTTCCAAATTTGGTTTAAAATTGTATTTATTTCTATATTAATGTCCTTTTCTTAGTTTCTTTGCTTACCCTCCCTCCTTTACAAACGAAAAAAGAATATTAACATGAAAATAAATACATCAATAAAAATAGTGTAATGACTTAAGAACAATACAGATTCAATATAGATTTATGTGACAAACGCAAATACAGCGAAAATAACAAAAACTCAAAAAAGAAACGTGAAGGAAGAACGTGAAGAAACGTGAAGAAAATCAGAAAGAAAGGCAAAAAGAATGAGAGCAAACAAAAAATTGCGGCCAATATCGGTCCAGGTGATGTCACCTGGCAACATTTGGTAGATTCCCAAGCGAACCGCTTGCAGGCCGTGCGCGAGCGGCCAAGAACCGCGTTACTCAAACGCGACCGCTCGCGCAACCACACAACGTCGTTTTGACCCTTTTTTATACTAAGGGATTCGCCATGGCTCCGTGGAGTGGAACTGAGCGGGCTGCTCACAGTTTTTCCCATCGTATTAAATAGTAGGTCACTTCTGGAGATTTTAACGCCAACGTTGGGACCAGAAGAACGTCCGTAGAAATCTAGTTTCTATGAAAAAGGAGTGGAAGTCGCATTGGAGAGATACTACAATGGATAGCATGAACATTGGATAACATGAACAAGATTGGATTGTAGACAAAGGCGCATGGAAAACCAAGAGTTTTAAAGCGCCATGCGAAGCCTGTCTGAGTAAACTCTCGAGCTGATGCACCTTTGGGAGCAACTGGCAGTCACATACTCATATACGAGCTAGCGACGCGTGCAGAACGACAGACGAGGAGAAAATGTTAAGATAGGATAGTAGATAGATAGAATAGTATAACCCCAGCATACAGAAGGAGGATGGAGACGATCCTTCACGACTTCTACTCTGGTCTCTTTGACCACCGCGTCCGCTTGCCTTCTCACCACCTGAGGTAATCAGACAGATCCTTACTTTAAAATTCCGACTTGCCATCGTGTCGGTAAAAAATCATCCAGGGCAGAATCGAATCTGCACATCTGAAGAATCTGGCACCGCGTGAAGAGCTTAGACACTGCTCATCAACGATGCTGTGGCTCTTAACAGGTTGGAGAACGGTAGAGAGGGTCCCAGCGGATTCTTCCCCTGAAACATTACGTGTGGATATGCCGGCGGATACGCGAGCATACCTCGACGAGGTCACGCTTCAGTCGTTCATGGAGACGCAGACAACAGTCTTAGATGCTCTTCTGACCATAGAGAAGTAAAGAAACGCAAAAAATTGGGCAGTTACAAAGTACACGCCATTTAACGTAGTGTTCTAACAAGAAAAAATAAGTTTTGTCTAGATATTTACCTCCACAAAGCCTAGAAATCTTATCAAAGTCGAACTCTTTTTCTTCCTATAAGTTCGAAGAAGTCAGAGATACAGAAGGTCTCTCCGTACGCAAATAAATTAGGCTTCTGAAAAGTTTGAAACTCACTCGCGTTCCCTGTTTTTAACGAAAATCCTCATATACGTAATTTGAAGCTACTAGATGCATCTTTCTCTCATATTTCGCTCCTGAAGATTTATCCTGTTTCTGGTAGGTTACAAGTTTGAGATCACCTCACATCACAAAATTCCAGTGGATGTCTCCGAAACAATTTAGCAGTCCGTGTACTATATCCTAACCGGTAATGCAGCGTATAATGAGCGGTAGGTAAACAGAGTCAGCTATTTAGGTGCCAAGAAATACGGATCCCTTCAGGATACGCGCCATCGCTAATTGCTCTGAGGAGGCATGACCGGGGCATGTTCGAAATTCCGCCGGAACACTCTTTACACACACCCTCACAGGTTACCCATGGAAATAGAAGCTGGCTAATGATGTGATCACCGTCATCAATTGTCCTTGTATGAACAAAGAGGCTGCAGCTGGAGCAACTTGCTGGATCTGTGAGCGGAATTCCCATGTGCCCTGAAAAGTGAGAGCCGCTTTCCGCTCCGCTCACAGGTCCTCTCATCATCGCGACAGTCGCCCGATCTGTTGGCTATTTCTCATTTCTGACATCGCTACTAAAACAGCAAGGAGCTGTCAGGGTGAACGGTCTTCAGCCGAATTTGAAAAAGACTATGTTCATGGGGAAGGGTGGATCGAAGATGCTGTACTCACGCATAATTGAACGAATATATTCAAACTCTCCAGCTATGTGTACCTAGGTCGAAAAATAAAGATGAAGAAAAGCTTCATCTCCGATACGGGCAAGAGAAAATGAGTGACCTGAACAACTCATAGAAGCATCGAGAATTTGATGATGAAGAGAAAGGAACTCCGGCTTCCTGTTCACCTGTTTAACATTACTGTTCTTCTTGATTTGATTTACGTTTTGGAAAAATGGGAGCTCTTCGGCCAGGCAGGATAAAAACGCGGTCAGATTCATTAGATGTTCCATCGCCAAGGTGATGCTACGATTAGCCGCTTCACACAACTGAAGCAGCTGATTCGAAGTTTCACCTTACGTTTACTATCGAAAATCAAAGACAGCGTCCAACAAAGGATATGAAATGAGGCAAAACACGTCTTACTGTTCAACAATAACCATTGGATTAGATTTCTTACAGACGTTTCAGAGCCTCAAGTGATGCTGATCTAAAGTGGATAGTCTAGGTAGCGGCGAAACGATCCACCCTTTCAATCTTTGCCTCTATCCTTTTTCTTAAAGATGTTTCAGAGCCGTGAGAAAGTGGGTGTCACGCAATATCAAATGTATTACAGGGATACATCCGACTCAATGATCAGATTTTTCCCACGGAATCACTTCTTTTCGATAGTTTTCGGTGCAATTGTGCATGAACGATGAAGATGCGGTCAGATTCATTGGTTGTTCCATCGCCAGAGTGGTGCCAGGACCATCTGCTCCAGTAGTTCTAGCAAAAGTCCTCTCCTGCAATATTTCAAGCCGTGGTGATTGGACTTCTACGGCATCCACCATGAGCACAGAAGGACGACCTCATGAACATCGTTTTTTTCACTTCAATGAATATTCTAAACCTTTTTTCCTATGATTGTGGCTAAGTTGTTGATTGAAGTGGTTAGTGTGTCTTCTGAATCCTAAGAATACATTTTTCAGGCAGTAACTACCGCGCAAATACGTAGCTACACACATATTAGAGGTTGTTTGTGGGCTACGATGCTCCAAGGCACCGTAATGGACGGGCGACGACAGTAGGAGATTGGCAGCGGATGCCAGTGCTTAGTTTTTGTGTTTGTTCTAGTTTTTGCTTTTTTTCACTCTAGATCCTACAGTTGTCCATGTTCATAATATTTTCCTGGTCATTCCAGACTTTTAAATATGAACACCACGCATCTTACAGTTGAAAGGGTTTTTTTTTTAAATAATTGACAGAAGGCTTTTGTTTTTCAGAAGTTAACTAATTGTAACCATCCAATGTAGAGAAGCAACGAAATGTCCCAAGGAGGGTCACTAAAGCTTTCTATAAGTCTTAATCGCGGAATCTCGTCAACAACGGAGAACAGTCGGCTTATCAGCGAGACAAAAGAAGACGGTAATTCCACTTCTAATGTCGCTTTTATCTATGCATAGTTGCGGATGTTGAGGAACACAGTTGTGGTTGTAGGGGGTGAGAGCCGACGAGATAGTGTCGAATCTGCACAAGAAATACCAACTAAGTTCACCGCCGCCAGACAATCCGAGTTGTTGAATGTGAAGATACCAACTGGAACAAAGGCTCAGAAGAGGAAGCACATTCAGTTGGTTTACATTTAAATGGTCCACTTTTGTTGCAGCCACTGTTAACTTTTGGTTTTCTAGAACAAATTTTGACAATGTTGCGTTGTTGAATCAGTCAGCACTAGATGCTCAACGTAAGGAGAAGGAGCGCTTGGAGAGGCTGGAAAGGCAAAAGCAGGCGCTAGGAGAAAATGATCATATCCAACAGGTACATCTACTTCGTTCCTATGAGTGTATCGTTCGCGGTCCTTGACATTCTCTTGTTTTTCTAGATGGCGGCTATGTTGCCTAAACCGATCACTCCGCTCCCAGTAATTGATGCGTTTGATCCTGAAGTCATTTGCTTGGTAGTTGTTTTTGTTCTTCTTTAAGACCTCTTGGTTCGCGGACCTAAAGTTTCCTACTGCTCAGCTATCTCTGCCCATTTTTACAGATAGGAGACGATGAAGATGGTATTGTCGATGATAAGAAGAATATCAACTCTTCTAACATTCGATGTAGAGCCGTTCCATCAGCTTCAAAGGCTGAGCCAGAGGTGTGCAACTTTCTTTCTACT
Source organism: Necator americanus (assembly GCF_031761385.1). Classification (NCBI taxonomy): domain Eukaryota; kingdom Metazoa; phylum Nematoda; class Chromadorea; order Rhabditida; family Ancylostomatidae; genus Necator; species Necator americanus. The sequence goes on from NC_087374.1 coordinate 26,051,643, forward strand.
TTTTTCTTTTGTTCTTTTAGATGTTTCATTGAGCATTTCGGCGATGAAGTCATGTATTCAAGCTATTTTTAGAAAAACTTGCAAAAATGCACATGAATTTTGTAGTGAACGCTAAGGTTTCCGCTATACCTCTCGGGTTGTAGCATCTTTTGAGGACAATAATAAGGATAAACGAAAGAAGGTGTTTTGGTTTTTTTGTTGTATCGTCATTACTAATTTGATTAACAACAGATGGAACTCTTTTTGAATTCGTAGTATTGAGAAAGTATTTCTAAGTTTTTAATTTTTTTCTAACTTACTTCGTTAGTGGATGATTTTAGTTTCTTCTTCTCATCTAGGTAGCAAGTGAGTCCAAATATTCCATGATGCGAGTGATTTCTGAAAATATCATGGCTTTTCCTCCTTTTCTCTTGAGAAATTGCGACACCCGAAAAGCTGGTCGTAACGACTGTCTAAGCAGGTTTCTTGACTTCTGAACCTCTAAGAAGTATCAACTGAATTAGCAACTTCATCAGTTAGCATAATAACTTTGTAGTGGTACTTGTATTCGAACTTCCAGTGAGCATCTTCACCGTTCGCGTTCGCCCCTTTCTTGCATTTACGAGAATTTCCGCATTTGGGTCACAGGTGCTACTTCCAGAGCAATTCTAAATCAGCAAACCACTCGCAAAATTCATCCTTGGAAATCATTGCAGGCTCCAGTTACATAATAATCAGGTTGAAATTAAACAACCCTGTTTATGTCTCAGACCTCAAGAAACCAGGTTAGGTAGCTATTGCGATCAGTGTTTGGGGTGCTCCTCAGCTCTCTTTCCCCTGAGAAATTTTCTTTCACTTTTCTTTCTGATCTATGTTCCTATTTTATGGTTTGGTTGAAATTCTGGGAAACAAAGATGGTACTGATCACTCAAGCATTAGGACATTTGATTTGTTCGGTTTTCTTTGTGTGATATATGTGATCAATTGTGGTTGACCGATTGTGTTTAATCTACAACTGCAATTGAAGAGAATTTGAGACTTGGCTAATTGAGTTCCTCTTTTTTTAAAAATGCTGATGATACTAGAAAGCTTCGAAAACACTAACAAAATTTTCGAAGCATTAAATCACAGAAGGAAAATATATCTAGAGTCGTCACTTCATGCTGTCGTCAGTCACATCCCCGACTGTCGTAGTCGCTTTGCTGCGATACCTACAGTCAGGTCAAAACGGCCTGAGGCTCGGCGCAGTTGCATAATTGGGTGCGTCTGAAGCAGCGTAGTGAAGAGTAACAGTTTGAATCGATAGGGCTCTCTCCCCAGCACCATTCAGCGCTGCAGTCCCAGTTGAGCTAACGGTGGTCTCACCTTGATACCAACCGTCAGTTCCACTCCTAGATCTAGTCCGCTGTATTCAGGTCATTGAGCTCTCAAGCGGTGATGAAGACGAAAAAGAGACTATCGGTGTTCCCCGTCGAGTTCCGCCAACTCTTCCGTACAGCTACGACTATGGTTTGCATTAAGAGAGATTTCTTAGAGTTCACGGTTTATGATGCATATTAAATTTCAGGGAAACGCTCAAGATTAATGTTTTCGGACAAGGATCGGGTACTCGTTTTTGAGACCAAGTTAAATAACATCCCTCTAAACATGTGTCCATTTGTCTTATTAATTTAGTTGGATCGAGAAAAGATGGAGAAGCAACATCAGATCGAAAAAGAACGCATGAAAAAGCGAAGAAATTCTCAAGAACTAGAAAAAATTGAGCTGACCACAACTGGTCGCCTGTTAGTGAACGCTGGTTAGAAATCCCTCTTCACGAACATGTATGTGGGAAACAAAAAATAAACGAGCGACATACTTTTAAGGGCATGGGTTCGAGGATCCCGATGTGCACGTTGCGTCGCACCTTAACCATGTTTTACAGCCTCATCAACTCGGTGGAGTTCGCTTCATGTATGTCCTTTTCCTGTTGAAGTATAAGAATCACATTACTTTCTGAGATTTTTAGTTGGTTAAGTATCTCATTTTGTAACACTCTTCTTCTTTCGACTCTAGGTATGACAATATTATTGAGTCATTGCAAGAATTCAAAACTTCGCCAGGTTTTGGATGCATTCTTGCACACAGCATGGGACTGGGGAAAACTATACAGGTGGTTCCTTCTTCATCACTTGTCTGATTTTTTTTTGTTCCTTATCAGCTCTGATGTTTGATGATTTGTTTGTGCAGGTTATTACATTTGTGGAAGTGTTCATGCGCGTGACGCAGGCAAAGAAAATACTCATCATTGTTCCAGTGAATACCATTCAGAATTGGTACAATGAGTTCGAAAAATGGATGCCGAGGTAGGTTTCCAAACATCAGGAAGTCGTGCGATTTCTTGAACCGTGAATTTCCTAGGTACATGGAAAGTGGTGAAATAGGCCGTCGTTTCGATGTTTTTCTGCTAGGTGATTCTGTAAAAACCTTCGATCAACGAGTGAATATGATCGGTAAGTGATAACTCGTTTCATTGAATTTTGTTTTCGTTCTCAATATTTGATCATACAAATGAAGCAATTGATATTTCCGACATATAAAAATTAACGAATAATCGTCTCTTCTTTGAAATGGAAGTGGTTCTGTTGCAGTCAATAGCATTTTTTTTAACATTTACAGTTCCTTTTCGTGTGTGTGTGTGTGCATTCTGCGCAGTTCATTATTTTGTTACCTTAGATTTTAGTTAACTATGATTAATTATTTGGTCCTGGGTATGGTTCATGAGGTAAGACATTCAGCGAAGAAGTCAGCATAGAATAGAAATGAAATAAGATGAAAATTTGGTCACCAAGCTTCAAGAAATGACTTACAAGCAAAAAGACATTCCAATCGGAAATCGATTATTCTCACAACAATGTGTTTTTGGGAGTTCAGTCTCTTCATCGTTATCATCATCATTATTGGTCGTTAGTATTATTTAGAGTTTCCGTCTTGTATTTTTTCTTTATTTAACTTATACTCTACGATTTATTATACCCAAGCGGTAGTGGGATTTTTTTTGAGGACCTCTTGCAACCATATCAAATGTTGTTTTACAGCTCTATCACAAGAAAAGCATCAATAAGTAGAAGGAGATGGAGTTCTGTTAGTTGCGTCAATTGATCGCACCCTGAATGACGCATAATTGTCCGACGAATTGTGTTCAAAACTATTCAAGAGCGGCTACTGTCACAAATATTCATTTCAGAAATTGACATTATGGTTCTTGAGTGAAATGGAAATTAAGAGATGGCAGAATTTTGTACTATATACCAAAGAAATCCTCGCCTAAGCAAAGGTCATGCGAGGAGAGCATAAGCGCTAAGTAGAATCTTTGGGCTAAGGAATAATTCTGGACTAGGAAACCGGAATGGAAATAATCCAACAGAGGAGTAGCCAATTGACATTTTAGCCCATATCACAGTACGCATTTCTTCTCTACTGTCAGTTTTTACCAATGCTAAAGGCTATGTGACATATATAAGGAATGTAGCGCCCTGATATTGTAAGTGCTTAACGCTTTTTCTGAGCTCAAGAAGTTTAACACCCAATAGATAAAATGTCGATTGGATAGCAGGATGATATTTTCGTATGCGACTTCTCATTTGTTTGCGACGATAATCAATTTTCAAAGTTCAGATTTCGTTTTTAATGTACACGTCTTTGTTGTATGTAGGGTTGCTTGTGGAAGTGTGGCATCGTCATCATGACGACCGCCGAGAAACCAAATTAACCAGATTTAAGCTGAGAGCTGTTTCTTATTATCAAGTAGATAATAAGAAACAGCTCATCTTAAATCTGACCTTAATTAGATTGATGAAGTTTGGAGGAGGAAAAAAGTTTTCATGGGATCTGATTCAGATGACATGCTTTGGAGCGTGAGCTGGCTATACATAGGATTTAGGATGTATATAACATCGCATACATTTATAGGAATAAAGGTGATCCGTACAAATGACCTACCAATTTGTCATTCCGAGCTGGGATGTGGAGAATTTTGACATTGAACTATGTCAAGTAAAGGAAGTATATCAAGATTTTTGGGAATCACCACTTCAGGGTCTCAAAATTTTATGTCTCTCGGTAATCGTTGTTTGTTTTTCTCAACGATTCGTCACAGATTGCTTATTTTATCTTGCATGTAGACTCGACAATAGTTATTCACCATTTTCTCTATATTTTTTCTGTCTCTTCTATGCGATCTTATATCTCCTAGTCAGAGTATGAAGTACAATCTCTTTCAAGGAAATGGAACATTTGCTTGGACAAGTGCTATATGATTTTTTTTAATCGAACTTATTGCGGCTTTTTATCTTAACGTTCAAATTCACAAGACTCTTTCAAGGTCTGTTTTTTTTTACGTTTTCGTACTAATGACTGGATAAGTAGCCAGTGCTAGTTCTTGAACATTTCCCATCACCGCGCGGAAATTCCCGGTTTGACTATCTGAGGACGAGAAATCTTGTACACTTTGTTCTCTTCTTCGTCCATCGATTTTGTTTTCCAGAGGATTGGTCACTCAAGGGTGGTGTTTTGTTGATTGGCTATGAGATGTTTCGTCTGTTGATTCGATCTACTCAACCTAAAAAGACCAGCAAATCTAAGCCGAACGCACAACAGGTACTGCGCTTAAACTTTTCAAAAGTAAGAGAAGAGTGTCTTGCTACAGTAATATAGTAGGTTTCCGTTCTCAGACTCTCCGTCCTGAAATCGAGCAAAAACCTGACGATTTCGATCAGGGATTCACTGCAGATGGTCGAGTGAAAAAAGAAGCTAATGACAGTGAGGGTTACTTCGGCGACATGATGCAAATTTGACTTGTTTTTATCTCCTTTTTTCCGTAATCCGTACATCCCTGATTGATCCTGGACCTGACCTCGTCGTATGCGACGAAGGACACAAAATCAAAAATCTCAACACAGATATAGCTTCTGCCCTTAGTGCTATCAAGACGAGGTGTGTAGTTAGTTTATTTGCTCTTTTTTTATTTATACTCATTTGTTCTTTATGGACATTTTTAGGCGTCGTATCGTGCTTACCGGTTATCCGCTGCAGAACAATCTCATGGAATACTTTTGCATGGTGGATTTTGTTCGACCTGATTTCCTTGGCTCAAAGAAGACTTTTTCGCTCCAATTTGAGAAGCCTATCAAAAATGGACAATGCATAGACTCAACTGCACGTACGTTTAAATGATTTTCCAAGTTTTTTTTTACCTTTTTAAACTGTCTTCGAGAAATTATTTCCAGAAGATTGACGGGAAATACTTAGCAGTTTTGTTAAACTCTCAACAATTTCTTGTCTACCTTCTAAAGAAAGAAAATCTCTTCAAATTCACGAATTTTTCTTTTTTTTACGATTCTGCCCTATTCTTAGAATACTTCTAAAAGTGCATTTTTAAGTGCGCCTTAAAAAATTTTGTAAGCGTTCTCCTCAACCTCACAAAAGCCCCTGGTCTAACAACATTCACGTGCTGTCGTGGTTTTTCTCTTCTTTTTGGTCAGTCGTTTTCGTTTTCCGCTTCTTAACTGCATGCTTGGTCGGGTTGAAAAGGGCACCGTTCCCATCACATACGATTTACATACGATATACAATATGAACATATATATATATATATATATATATATATATACATATACATATATATACATATATATATATATATATATATTTATATACGATTTACAATATGGACAAAATTTTTAATTAAACCCCGAATTTCTTCGCTGGGACAAAACATGTAACAACATGTCCTCCCTTTGGTATATCTGGTAGTTCACGTTAGTAGTAGAAGGATTGGGATTTCTTTCGCGTACAGACTTCAAGTGCTGTAATCGGGTCAAGACGACATGAAGCTCAGTACAGTTGCGTTAGTGCTTTCGTTCGAAGTGGCGCGGTGGAGCTAACGGATATAGAAGCCATCGTAGCATGTTGTCGAGTATAACTTTAGTATATTAAACAATGGCTAGGAATTTTTTCCACGGTATGGTGCACCAAAGACAGCAAGTAATGGGATTTTAGAAAGAAAAGCATCGCAGATTTCGTTTCTCTGAAGCGACTTTTCGAGATAATCACTTTTCAAACACTCACTTACTGGAACCTGTTAAAGGCAGCATATCACGAATCTGAGGTGGTACGGATTTCAGGTGGAGTATTTGTACACGGGATAGTAGATTATGGAGAGTGGTGTGATTCCGTCCATTTCTTCCTAATTGTCGTAAAAAACGGCCCGGAAGATGCGCGAGTGCACAGGGCTGACGCGCTCCAATCGAACTCCTTGTGGAAAATAGTGCGCCGGAACGCTCGAAGCCGTATCTTCCAGGACGTTTCCTGCGGCAATTAGGAAGAAATGGACGGAATCACCCTTCTCTCAATAATCTACGATCCAGTATACGAATACTCCAGCGGAAATCCGTACCACTCCAGATTTGAGGGGTGATGCCTTTAAATCGCTTTTCAGGCTCTGTTACGATAAAGATATTACGCAAGGGGGAGATTGAGGCAGGCTTACCAGGTTTCCGAAAAAGACTTCATCAGCGGTTTTTTGTTTACATTAACGTATCCTGTATAAACGTATATGAAGGATTAAACACGCTATTTCACTTAAGAGGGTGAGACAGCTTGTCCCTTTCTCCTTGAGGGAACGATCTCTTCGGTCGAGTACAGCAAAACCGAATATCAACGGATGCAAAATCGTGATCAACCCATTTTTGTCAGGTTCAATAAAGAACTTCAGAAGTTAGGAGGAGAACTTTAGGGTAATTTCGTACATTTCCAAAGGAAAATTGTACCCATAGAAGAAATTTTGTAACAATAGCTCTTCGACAGACTGGGAGTGCTTTTTCTGAAACCTGCTGTTTTCATGTTCAGTTTTCGTTTTCTTTGCATCGTATAAATTAACAAATTTCTGTTCGCTGTCATATATTTATTATTTAACATTTTACAGGGGATATTAAAATAGCACGTCAGCGAATTCACATTCTGAACAACATGCTCAAGGGATTCATCCAGAGGTAAGATTTTACTAAATCTTTCAATCAGCTTCTACGAAATTCTTTGACAAGCAGTAACTTAAAGTTATTCCGGAACATTGACACTTTTAGATTTTGTTTTTTGTGTAATACGACTACCTTTGCTTTTTCTTTGCAGAAAGTGCTCCTCGTAGTGTCTTTTATTAAATGCCATTTTCTAGGAGAACTCATCACCTTCTGAAAGCGATTTTACCAGAAAATAAGGAGTTTGTCATTCTTCTTCGTAAAAGCCCTCTTCAACATGCGTTGTACAGGTACGATTTTCCATTTATTTGGGTAGTTCTCATCACTACGTCGTAAAGTATTTAGGAATTTCGTGATGTACGCTAACGCTGAAATAAGTACAGGAAATACATCAGTCTTCAATCCACTGAAGGCGTTTGCAGCTTGCTCAAAGGTAACGTGTTTAATGGTTGCGTTTGATCGTTTCTCGGAAGTCAGGACAAGATTTTTCAAAATCTAACAGATAAGTGACAATTATACGTAAGATTTTACTAGATATGGAATCACCCCGACGTTCTCGCTCAAACGCTCGACAGGAAACGTGAAGAAAGGAAGAAGAATAATGTCAAAGAAGTGTGTTCTATATAACTAAGTAGCAAGGTTTCCTTCTTTCTTCTAGCTACTACAAGGCGATTACGTCATCCTTCAGAATTTCTCTCTCTTCCAGTTCCAAAAAGTTTTCTCCTTTCCCTTATATATATATATATATATATATTTTAAATTGTGATTTCTAGTTCTTTGTTATTTGCAGGTAAATGATCCTCTCGACTACAATGGCCAAGCGCAGGAGCGCAACTTACCGAGTTCCACTCTGTGGCAGTCAGGACCGTTTTCTACCAGTACCACATTAACAAGTTTCAATACTTCGTATCCCGGTGGAAACGTTCCACCGCAATGTAACTCATTACCTGGGCCAAGCTACGGATCTCAAACACCAAACTCTAAACTTATGTGGAGCCCAGCGTACAATAGTTCACCTTACGCAGGCATGTCCTAATAAATTCTTTCATATTTCTGTTTGATTTCTTAGATTTTCAGAGTCTAAATCCGGGACTTCATTTCTTGAACGGGTTTTGAATTCTGAAGTTATGCAAGCGCCAAATATCACGCATCAGACCCTATGGAGTGGCGTTTTTGCTACCGGACCACCGGAATCTTTAGGCAGTCCTAGTTTCATGTGCGGCTTTAGCGTTTGTATATTTCATCTGTAACTATTTAGATTATCTCATTCCATATATTGTTGGTTTTTTCTAGGGATACCAGACGTGATGGCAGTGTTCGTCCACCTATAAAAGGAAAGCGTGCCACTAGAGTGAAAGTGAAAACTATTCAGAGGGTGATGGAAGAAGAGTTTGATATTATAGAGAATGATCAAGGGCTGCAGTATGACTGGGTTTGTTAATTTTGTTTGTTTCCCGTAATTTTTTACGTTACTCTCCATTTCTATGAGGTGTTTCCATTTCGGTTTCGCCACTTTCTACTTATTCTACTCTTTTTTGCGAAATCATTACATTTCCTTTCCAATCTGCTCTCCTGGCCTATTCTTTCTTAGCTTCTTTATTTTTATGGTTTCCCTGCTGATTTTAAATTTTAAGGCTGAAACAGCAATGTCCTCGTACAAGACGGGAAACATCGAACACGGTTATAAGATGGTGCTAGCGATGGAGTTACTGGATGCAACCGTTCGAGTAGGAGAGAAGATGTTGATATTCAGGTATCATTTTTGTCAATTTGCCATTATTAAGGCCTTGTTCAACAGTCTGTTACGGAGCACTTTTATTTCTATTTAGCCAAAATTTGACAGCGTTGGATCTTATAGAAGATTATCTAAGACGTCGTAAGCTGCAAACCAGAACAGACAGGACGGCGTGGATGAAGGGGATAAATTACTTCAGTAAGATTTGCTACTTCATAGTGTACGCAATTCGTAGAGTTGATTATGGTAAACAAAACATATAGGACTTGATGGAAGTACACCAGGAATAGAAAGAGAAAAGTTGATAAATCGATTCAATTCTGATCCTAATGTGCATCTGTTTTTGATATCTACGCGAGCAGGTTCCCTTGGCATCAATCTGGTGAGTTTTTTTTTTCCTTCTCATTCGTTGCCGGCTGCTAACGTTCGCACCTATTCTGAGGCCTCAGAAACAAACCATTCTGATATACAACGTCGTCAATTTGTAGGTGTCAGCGAGTAGATGCATAATATTTGACGCATGTTGGAATCCATGTCATGACGCACAAGCTGTTTGCAGAGTGTACAGGTTGGCCTCTCTCTTCTGTTCGTTGCCTACGAACTTAAGCATTCTCTTTCTTCTCGAATTTGTTTTACCTCGCTTTCAAGAATGTACGTGTATGATGCTTGATTCTACGTGAACCCGTAGTTTTCTGTTGAGAAATGCTTCAAGCGAAGGTCGCGTGAGGATAGTCATACGCCAGAAACAAATCATGTTAAATGAACGATGTGAAGTAATACTACGATGAACAACTGCACGAGGGTCATTCTCCAGGGACGCTGATGTAATTTTCGCAAAAAACGGGCAGTGCTGGTAACTGTAAAAGAATCTGTTTAGGATTATCAGTTGTTGATTTGTGGTGTTAGAACCGTTCATGAAAAATAATCAGGTGTAACGACAGCGATGAACATTTTCCAGAGATAGAACGGAGAAAAAAGATGTACCCAGGAAACGATCGAATTGTAGTCTTTTCAGAACTAGATGCTTTGATCGTTATTGAGATCTTTAGAGAAAATAATGGAGATATAGGCAGAAAAAACTGAAAGAGAATGAAGAAAGTGAAAGTGCTACCCATAGTCCGCGGCACAATTTTTGCTACTTCTATTTCTCAACAGTGCACTCCAACCAAATTAGTTCAGCACATTATTTCTGTTCGCTTGTTTTCATTTTCCCGTATTTCTTGAAAGTGGCAGATTGTGTTTTTACACACATCTTTTACCCTTTGTCCTTCTATATCTCCGAAGTTGTTTTTATTTGTCGCAATCTTGTAACTACTTCATCTTTGTACATTCCGCACCACTCTATGCTTGCACCTCCCCTCAAGTTAATCACTATTCGTGTCGGTGTTCTATAAGTTTAAATTCCCTGTTATCGATGAAAAAAGTTATGTTTTCGAGATGAGGCAGTTTGATTATCTGTTCTCATGTCGACATTACAAATTTTCCATTCCGCTTTAAAATCGACGATCGTGCATTTGCTGTTTCTTCTGCACTTTTTCCTATTGCTCCCATCATCTGATGCTGATCATATGAAAAAAGTACGGGTAGGGTCGTCGATATTTTCTTGGTAGGATTCCAGCTTATATCTGCCTACAGCTAGATTGTTGTTGTTTAAAGTCGCTTCTCCTACTAAGTGCTGGTGATTATCTATTCAGCTTTTACTTCGTTCTTTGTTTTGTTACAAAATTCGTCCTTAAAACTCGATCTGGAATCTCTGAATGTGAATCTTGTACTTTCACCAGTACTATTTTAACTAATTCTTGCTTTAAGTGAAAGATGCCATCTACGGTACCCCTTCGAGTGTAATGTGAATTCTTAATTATCTTGGTGCGGGAGTAATACAAGGAAAATGGGATCTGCAGCTATTCTATTCCTTATTGTCTGTGCTCACGTTTTGCTTTGAAAAAGGCGCAAACGCAAGCCACGCCTAATTTCAAACGTGCTACTCCCATCTTTGCCGAGGATAGGATAATCTCGCCTTCTTTACGTGCTCTTCAGAAAAAGCGCAAATGCTACGCTTGAGTATTCCGTTGAAACTAAAATTTTACACTCAGCATGTTATTCGCAGTGTGCCGAGCTTCCGAATTTTGCTACTCAAGAGATTCGGTTGACGTCACTTTTAATTACTGGATCTGCTCTTGATGATGTCAGAGAATCTCTCATAAGCTCGAAAGGATATCTTCCTTTCGCCTAACACACATTCATGAAAGAAGAAAGTGATGTCTTGAATTCCACTGTACACTTTAATATGTTGCACATAAACAGTTACTCTCTACAATTCGCGGCTAAAAGTGCAATTTGTACGTACGTTGGAGAAAAAAATTTAAGAACGTCTTAAGTTCAGAGTTTGTCTAAATGGACTTGGTTTTTTCTTGAAGATTTCTCACTATGGTTGAGATCATTTATGAGTAACTGTTATTTATTTTGACAGTCTCTTCCTTTAGATACGGTCAGCAAAGACGCACGTACATATATCGCCTTATCCTGAATAATTGTATGGAGAAGGCAATCTTTAATCGGCAAATCAGCAAGCATGGGCTCCAACGTAGGTTCCTGCCTTTTATTTGGCCTTGTAAGTTTAGTTTCTTCAAGCAATAAACTGATTACAGAGAGGGTAGTGGACGATGCACAAGTGGACGCTAACATCACACAGAAAGAATTAGAGACGCTTCTTATGTACGACGTAAGTTCAGTATTACTTCTTTCCCGTTTCATTTTGTGTGCAGTTTCTTTATAAGCTGCAAGCGATTAATAGCACACGAACCAAACTGAACGAAGCTTATTCTTTTTGTATTAGGAAGCATTGGATGTGATTCATGACAAATGGGATACATCTAGCTGGGATCTCGGCGATGAAGTGCTGGAGTCAGTAGTAAAGAGTAGAAGCGAAATGCTTGCTGAAGTACGTTGTGATTTTCTCTTTTTCCAAGCGTCCAAAGGTTTTTGGAGTCTTCTTTTCAACACATTAAGGAGCCGTTTCTTCACGAATCGTTGATGCTTGAACGAGAAGAAGGTTTGAGTGAAGAAGAGAAGAAAGAAGCTGAGTTGTGGTTTGCAAGGGAACAATATAAAGAGGTAATCAGCTTGGATTTGCTTCGTCTATCTCTTTTTTTCGATGTTCTCTCACCATTTCGTCAATTCATATTTGTTTTTGCTTCAGTCCTTCGACCTTTCTTATTCTGACGGACCGTTATTCAACCCAGACAGCGAGACTGGATTACATTTTGGAGGACACCCCAGACCATCGAGACCTTATTTGGGGACACCGTTCCCGCCAAATTTTGCGTTTGGGTACATCTTATCACCAAGTCTTGGACTCTACATCTCTACATGCTCTCTCATGCATACATACATACTCTCTCTCTCTCTGAAACATGTGATCATGTAATGCACATTACTGTACGTCCTATTTCAGTCCCGCCAACGCTCCTCCATTGCGTGCGACCCCAATGCCGCATTTGTTAGACCGCATTCCAAAACCTGGGTAAGGTATTTCGTCGAGGATTTTGTTATTAGCGATCTTTCGGTTCTCTCGATTATTCTGTCAGTACAGGGTTTCTACTTTTCAAAAATATCTTTTAAGTGGCAATGCCGCGTATCCAATGGGGTTAACACACGCAACTAACAGCGCCAATGAAGGTAGAAGAATGTGTGAGTTTGCAGTATGTTGTGTCGTACGCTTTTCTCTAATTTTAGTCTTTTTCTTAGTGGCTGGAAATCGTATGAACACTCTGAGTGAAGGAACTCGTCGCGTCCCACCGTTTCCAGGAGCTGCCGTGGCTTTTGAGCCCTCCTCGAACACTAGAGGCAGTGTGCAGCTTATCAGTACCGATCGAGGCGAGTATAGTTGAATTGCAAGCGATAGCGTTTTCTCTTTTTAACTGCTTAACTCTATATGAAAATCTATTCCTAAAAACGTCTTACTCGAAGAATTTAGCGTTGAGTCTTCCTATCGTATCACATCCATCAGAAATGCGTGAAGTACCAGCTAACACTCAAGCCATGCTTATTCGAAGTGGCGATGGGATTTTCTTACGCCTCAGTAATGGATTACTTCTAAATGCGCAGGATTCCATTTATGACACAAGTTAGTCTTCCTCCGTACAATTTTAAAAGTAGAGTTGTACAATTCACATTGAAAAAAGAGTGCTAAAACTTACTCTCCTATTGTTTGTAACATTATTGGACACTTGAAAAAGTGTTGCTGTGAGGAAAGCAAAAGGAAACGGCTCGAAGAAAATTGTTTCATAATGAAGAAAAACTGCCAAAACAAAACTGTTAACACTTAAAATTGCAAATTGTTCCGTCTTCTTGCATTGATTTTTAACACTATTCAGTTCCACGGCAGCCTCCTCTGATTACGATCCCTCCTGATTCTACACAACGACTTCGGCTCCCTCCGCCTCTTCAAACTATTCCAGACATCATAGAATTGGATTGAATGGGGAAGAAGTTATTCCAAAAACTTCCATACTTCTGCCATACGACGCTCTGATTAGAATAATCATAACCACAAAAAAGTGGTTTACTGCATCGCCAATGTTTTCTCTTGAAAGCATTCTGATGCTCAATACTGAAGCGAATTCCTTCAAGGTCTCGAGTTGAAACGTCGAGTAACACAGGGTTCTTATATATTGTCATGTTCGAAATAGTTTGAAGGCAGAAGTTAAGAAATCTTTGCTACAACTTGGGGTGTGATTGTGATCGGAAACGGAACAAGTAAGATATAAAAATGATTTCATTACCGGCTGCAATCGTGCCTAGTTCGAAAAATATCCTATGTAAGTTGCTCTGAGAATGTTTTCATCTGACCTTCCAATGACCATTGTTGTGTACGGGCTTTGTTTAGGTTCCTTTGTTATGTGCAATAATTGTTCACTATAATTCGTTGAAAAAATGAGGATATCTGCTAATTTTCATTTTAGTTTTTATTAGGCGAGTTGAATATGTGCTTTATTTGGTTCGAAGTCACAGTGACGAAATGTAAGTCCGGATTTTATTCATCCAGCTTTTTTGAACGTGTATTTGATTTTATCGGTGTTCAGATTTGGTGTGCATCACATGTATATATTTTTGCATTCACAGATCTATTCTCTTCTCCTCCTCTCTCAGTTTCTTGTTCTCCATTTTGCTTAGATCTCCATAGCACTTCAAGTTTTAATACCAAGGAGGATGCTGAAGGTGTCACTTGGAATCATTGTTATCGCATTAGCTACGTATTTGGTACCCTGATGTCAGTCGTTTCATTCACTTATGCGTGTTTTATTATGATCATTGATTTTTTCATAGTTCTTATGATTGAATGTTTAGGTAGTTTTTTTAAATTCCTTAAGGGTAAATTGATATAACAAAGTTTGACTATGCATTGTATTAACTCACTAATACAATATGGAACGAATGTTAGACTGAATTTGTACATTTTTCGTTGAGAAAACAAAAATCAGGTCAAAACAGCCTGAAAAGCCTGGTGCGTTTGCGTAAGCGGTGGCGATCGAAGTGATGCAGTGGGGTTCGTGCCCATCTCCGCATTACGATTGGAGCTGGAAACGGGAAGGCCAGCAAAAGTTGCAGCGATACCAATTCTGAATTGAGGAAGGCTGTTTTAGACCTCTGACCTTGAATATTTTGATTTTTAAATAAGATCCGCCAAAATCTGTGCGCTTAGATCAGATTCGGGTCCGATGACTCTGCTCGTTCGTCAAAGCCCGGAGGGCTTCATTCGGTTTTTGTTTTGTATTTTCTGCTTAATTTGTTCTCAGGTAGATGGAATGCAATAGAGCGCTTACGATATGATTTGTAATAAAAATCAACCTGTTTATCTTGAGCAACCCATCGTTTATCCTTAGCCAGTTTTATGTAAGAACTCAGACTCGCATGAACACGACAACGTGGTAACAGTGTGTATGTACTGTCGGGTATTGTATTATGACGATTTTTTGTGTAGTCGTGTATGATCAGCGTTCTTTTCTACTCGGAATCATGGAAAAATCCCAAAATCCATCCTAGAAGAAGGCTAGATATGCAGATACTTACAAAAAAAAGAGAAAAAGAAAGGAGAAATTCAATTCCTGTAAACTGAAGTGAACTTTGAAGATATGACCCAGAATCAGGAAGAACTTCTGCCGTTCTTCAGCATACAGCTCAGGTACAATACTCTTCAGATGTCGAAGGGCTGACCTTTGATGAGTAAGCTGTTACCGTCGGTGATTACTTGTGAACGTGGAAGCGATGATGAGACCCGTCTGTTCACATAAGTCGACCAGACGGAAATTCAGAGGTTGACGTTCTCTGCGATCCCGCAGTGGTGCTAAAACACACCTAGGCGATGTTGCATGTTGCATGTTGTTCTTCACTAGGTTGTTATAGTCGTTCCTCACAGCCATCTACTTTCCTTTCATCAGAATCGCCGCAGTATATGGTGTTATTTTCGATGCTGATGATGGGCCGATCTCTGGTGCGTGTTTCCTGTACCGCAGCAAGCGGAACAGCAAAACAGATTTCAACGAAATCTGGACAGGAAAGGTTGTTAGAGTTCATTTGGCAGTGTACGGCAGTTCAGTATTACGAAACGAATGGTTGTTGTAAAGATTCTATGTTTTTAGGCAGTTGAGCTTTCAGTCTTTAGACTTTGACAATGTGCTGCACCTTTTTGCAATATGTGGGAACATTACGACAGATACCTGCATGTCAAAATAGCTCCCAAGGCACCCTCTAGAATGCCTGGTCGCGCTCAGTTCAAGCGAGGGCACTGCAAGCAGGCTGGAATCAGACTCCCTCATGAATGAGCCTCAAAGTAAGAAAAAAGAGGCAAAACAAACCATAAAATTAGTGGGAAAGGGCTTCAATATACGACTAACAACATATAGTCCTATTCATGCGCTAGTGCAAGAAAAAATTAATGAGAAATAATAAAAAGGAAAGATGTCTGGGTAGCTTTTCGCGTCCTGTACATAGTCAGTCAGAGTCTTCGACGAGTACCTTTCGCGTCGTCGTATTGGAAGAAGTTTTACGCCGTATGGGTGTATGTATGTGATGTGTGTGTATGTATGTGATGTGTGTATGCATGTGATGTGTGTGTGCGCGCGCGCGTGTGTGTATGTATGTGATGTATGTGTGTATGTATGCGATGTGTGTGTATGCATTGTGATGTGTGTGTATGTATGTGATGTGTGCGCGTGTGTGTGTGTATGTATGTGATGTGTGTGTATGTATGTGGTGTGTGTATGCATGTGATGTGTGTGTATGCATGTGATGTGTGTGTGCGCGCGTGTGTGTGTGTGTGCGCGCGTGTGTGTGTGTGTGTGTGTGTGCGCGCGTGTGTGTGTATGTATGTGATGTGTGTATGTATGTGATGTGTGTGTGCGCGCGTGTGTGTGTGTGCGCGCGTGTGTGTGTATGTATGTGATGTATGTGTGTATGTATGCGATGTGTGTGTATGCATTGTGATGTGTGTGTATGTATGTGATGTGTGCGCGTGTGTGTATGTATGTGATGTGTGTGTATGTATGTGATGTGTGTATGCATGTGATGTGTGTGTATGCATGTGATGTGTGTGTGCGCGCGTGTGTGTGTGTGCGCGCGTGTGTGTGTATGTATGTGATGTGTGTATGTATGTGATGTGTGCGCGTGTGTGTATGTATGTGATGTGTGTGTATGTATGTGATGTGTGTGTATGTATGTGATGTGTGTGTATGTATGTGATGTGTGTGTATGTATATGATGTGTGTGTATGTATGTGATGTGTGTATGTATATGATGTGTGTGTATGTATATGATGTGTGTGTATGTATGTGATGTGTGTGTATGTATATGATGTGTGTGTATGTATGTGATGTGTGTGTATGTATGTGATGTGTGTGTATGCATTGTGATGTGTGTGTATGCATTGTGATGTGTGTGTATGTATGTGATGTGTGCGCGTGTGTGTGTGTATGTATGTGATGTGTGTGTATGTATGTGATGTGTGTATGCATGTGATGTGTGTGCGCGCGCGTGTGTGTGTGCGCGCGTGTGTGTGTGTGCGCGCGTGTGTGTGTATGTATGTGATGTGTGTATGTATGTGATGTGTGCGCGTGTGTGTATGTATGTGATGTATGTGTGTATGTATGCGATGTGTGTGCATGCATTGTGATGTGTGTGTATGTATGTGATGTGTGCGCGTGTGTGTGTGTATGTATGTGATGTGTGTATGTATATGATGTGTGTATGTATATGATGTGTGTGTATGTATGTGATGTGTGTGTATGTATGTGATGTGTGTGTATGTATGTGATGTGTGTATGTATGTGATGTG